>NC_057743.1:34397660-34463516 GCF_004010195.1 Chiloscyllium plagiosum
GAGTTTAATTCAGATAATGCGAGGTGCTGCATTTTGGGAAAGCAAATCTTAGCAGGACTTATACACTTAATGGTAAGGCTCTAGGGAGTGTTGCTGAACAAAGAGACTTTGGAGTGCAGGTTCATAGCTCCTTGAAAGTGGAGTCGTAGGTAGATAGGATAGTGAAGGTGTTTGGTATGCTTTCCTTTATTGGTCAGAGTATTGAGTACAGGAGTTGGCAGGTCATGTTGCGGCAGTACAGGACATTGGTTAGGCCATTTGTGGAATATTGCATGCAATTCTGGTCTCCTTCCTATCGGAAAAATGTTGTGAAACTTGAAAGGGTTCAGAAAAGATTTAGAAGGATGTTGCCAGTGTTGGAGGATTTGAGCTATAGGGAGAGGCTGAACAGGCTGGGGCTGTTTTCCCTGGAGCGTTGGAGGCTGAGGGATGACCTTATAGAGGTTTATAAAATCATGAGGGGCATAGATAGAGTAAACAGGCAAAGTATTTTCCCTGGGGTTGGGGAGTCCAGAACTATAGGGCATAGGTTTAGAGTGAGAGGGGAAAGATATAAAGGAGACCTACGGAGCACACAGAGGGTGGTACGTGTATGGAATGAGCTGCCAGAGGAAGTGGTGGAGGCTGGTACAACTGCAACACTTAAGAGGCATTTTGATGTGAATATGAATAGGAAGGATTTGGAGGGATATGGGCTGGGTTCTGGCAGGTGGGACTAGATTGGGTTGGGATATCTGGTCGGCATGGAGGGGTTGGACCGAAGGGTCTGTTTCCATACTATTCATCTCTATGACTATGATTCTCAGTGGGTTGCGAATCTATGGAATTTTTTACTGCAGAGGGCTGTTGTAGTTTGGTCATTCAGTATATTCCAGGCTGAGCCAGACAGCTTTTCAATCAGGACGAGAAAGTGAGGGCTGCAGATGCTGGAGATCAGAGCTGAAAATGTGTTCCTGGAAAAGCGCAGCAGGTCAGGCAGCATCCAAGGAGCAGGAGAATCGACGTTTCGGGCATGAGCCCTTCTTCAGGAAGGACGAGAATCAAGGATTATGGAAGGAGCGTGCGGTGGAGGATAATCAGATCAGCCAGGATCTCACTGAATGGTGGTCCAAACTCAATGGACTGAATGGCCTGATTTTGCTCCCACAGCTTATGGACTTAATTGATCCCCCCAGTGCATACAAATCCCTGCTGCATTCATCCAGAACAGTTCTAACCCGTTTGTGTTAAACTATCCCTCACAGGAGTTTAAAGAACCTGTGCCCTGAAATTAGCACAGAGAGGGGAAATTAAGCACAGTTGCAGTTAAAAATCATAAGGCAAGGAGTCCCTGGGCAGCTGGCCTTAATGATACATGATCCCCAAGAGTTCTGCTGAATGGTTCTTATACAATAGATGTGACCTTTCTAATTACGTTGGAGCTGCAGGGTGTTAGTGTCAATGGCAAGACATTTTGTGTCTATTACTTATCGTCCCTTTTTTATTTGCCCTTTCACTGGGTAGCTTGCTCAGCTATTTTAGACAGCAGGTAAGGATCAGCTACATTGTTGTTAATCTGGAGTCAATTGTAGTCCAGACCATATAAGGGCAGCAGATTTTCCTTCCTGAAAGGACTTGAGTGAGCCGGATGAGTTTCACCAACGGTCAATAATAGTTTCATAGTCAGTCACCGATAATAAGACTGGCATTCAACTTATTGATTTTAAATGCCACCAGCTACTATGGTGGGTTTTGAACACCAGGGTCTAATGACATTACTACTATATCAGCACATCCAATCAAACATACTGCTGTGGGTCTGGAGTCACATGTAGGGCAGACCAGGTAAAGATGGCAGATCCCTTCCCTGATGGGCATTAAGTGAACCAGCTGGGTTTTTTTTGTGGTAATGAGCGATCATTTTATGATCACCATCACTAAGGCCAGTTTCCAATGCTGGATTAATTGAATTCAAATTCCACTAACTGCTCTGGTGGGGTTTGAACCCAAACCCTCAGAGTGGCAGTGGGTTCTGGATTTCTATCCCGTGACATTACACCATGTCACCATCTCCCCAGCCCAGTCTCTTGGACATAGGTAGAGTGTCTGATCAATGGGGAACTCCGGTTCCTATTGGCTGTAGGGCCAATGCCTGGTACCTAGAAGCTTCCAGCTCATTGGACAGTTGCCGAGTAAGTAACTGTCTGAAAATTGCCATCTTATTGGAGCAACGGCCATACTCTTGGGGGTAAAACTATTCAGTTTTTTTTTTAAATGGGGTTATGTACCTTTTGAACAATGGATAGGAAAACCAGCACTTCCTCTCCGCGATACTTCCTGCAAAAGAGGAGGGATGGTTGAGAATGGAAATATTGTACGGGTTGAATACAATAGCACTTTGAGTAATGAACATGACTGTATTTGACTGAATTCTCTCTTTGAGAGCTAGAATAAAAAATTAGATGCGGTAACACCCTGGGACCTCTATGATTTTCCATTCCCCGGAGGTGACAGGAAGGGAAATAATGCAGTGAGTCAATTTAGTGCTGGGTGCAAAAGGTCCAGGGGAATTGCTGAACTCGCCACCTATTAAAAGGTCATTAAGTGGTCAATTAATGGTCATTTGAGGGCCTTAATTCACCACCTTCCTGGTCAGCTGCCTCCCCACTGGGCAAGGTGAGATGGCTGGTTTTCTGATTGGGACCCATGCTGCCTGCCACATTGAGGGGCTTGAGGATTAGCCCCAATCTTGGAACTATTAGATGGTGGGGAATAAGGTGACCTATGAAAGCTAACCCTCTCGCCTTGCACCCCTCTGACATACAACCCTCTCCATGTGACATGAGAAGAAAGATAAAACAAACCTCACTTCCTCATCGCTGGACCCACTGAGGTGGAGGCTTCAACCAGACGACCATAGGACCCAGAGTTTGCTGGGCCTTGAGGCCAGCAGCATCTGGTGACCCAAATGGTCAGTATCAAGGCCTGTGATTAGTGGGATGTGGTTCACCTGTCAGTTCTTCTTGAGTTGATTGGGTGGGTGGTTGGCTGAGTTATCTTGCCAGTTGGAGGTGGACATGTTAGTTGGCATCTAACATGGTTGCCACAATGCTCAGAAGAAAATAGACAAAACTCTCCCCCAAAGGCCATCAATGCACTACATGTTGAGGGAAACATCAGCCATAATTCTCTTACTTCTGTCCCTAAATCCTGAGCATTGATTCTGCTAGAATTTATTTCAATTATTCTTCAATCAGAAGTTGCAACCACTCAAAGGAATAATAATTGAAGGAATATATTAACCTGAAATGATATTTGGAGTGTAAACTATACTTTTGTAGATTCATCCACATTTCTTTTCAATGGTTGCAGTTAAACAATTTCATAACAACTTTATTATTAATCGTTAAGGTATGAGCTGATAATAGATGCGGTCTTATATTTGAGACATACGCAAAGAGAAATCATTGATAATCAAGCAAACAACATTAGTCAGCGTTAGTATGTGCTTCAGACAGAGATTTATGACCTTTGTACAACTGGTGCAAACTGATTCTCTCTTTCTGTTTGCAGAGCTGGGAATTTGTGTTGCAGACATTTCGTCCCCTGTCTCGGTGACATACTCCATGCTTGGGAGCCTCCTGTGAAGCGTTTCTGTGATCTTTCCTCCGGCATTTGTAGTGGTTTGAATCTGCCGCTTCCGGTTGTCAGTTCCAGCTGTCCGCTGCAGTGGTCGGTATATTGGGTCCAGGTCGATGTGCTTATTGATTGAATCTGTGGATGAGTGCCATGCCTCTAGGAATTCCCTGGCTGTTCTCTAAGTTTATACTCGATGGAAACATCACAGAAGCGCTTCACAGGAGGCTCCCAAGCACTGAGGATGTCACCTAGACAGGGGACGAAACGTCTGCAACACAAATTCCCAGCTCGGCGAACAGAACCACAACAATGAGCACCCGAGCTACAAATCTTCGCACAAACTTTGAATCTCTCTTTCCCTGTCCTGGGTTAATCCAGGTAACGCAGTAAATAATGGGGTTTTTGTAGCACAGTGATAATGTCCCTACCTCGGATCCAGGAGGCCTTTGCTCAAGTCTCATCTGCTCTAGAAGTGTGCGATAACACCTCTGAACAGGATGGTCAAAAACTGAAAATAAGAACTTTTAGGGCGACACGGTTACTCAGTGGTTAAAACTGCTGCCTCATAGCACCAGGGTCTCAGGTTCAATTCTAGCCTCGGGCAACTGTTTGTGTGAAGTTTACACATTCTCCCTGTGTCTGTGTGTGTTTCCTCCCACACTCCAAAGATGTGCAGGTTAGGTGGGTTGGCCATGATAAATTGCCCATAGTGCTAGGTGCATTAGTCAGGAGGGAAGTGGGTCTGGGTGGGGTTACTCTTCGGAGGGTCTGGTTGGGCCGAAGAGCCTGTTTCTGCACTGTAGGGAATCTAACTAAAGGCCATCAAAATTGGATGTTTTGCCACTTGTACATAATAACATTTTGTGTGGCACAGTGGTTAGCACTGCTGCCTCACAGTGCCAATTCCCACCTCAGACAACTGTCTGTGTGGAGTTTGCACATTCTCCCCGTGTCTGCGTGGGTTTCCTCCAGGTGCTCCGGTTTACTCCCACAGTCCAAAAATGTGCAGGTTAGGTGAATTGGCCATGCTAAATTGCCTGTAGTCTTAGGGGCAGGGGTAAATGTAGGGAAATGGATCTGTATGGGTTGCACTTTGGCAGGTCGGTGTGGACTTGTTGGGCCAAAGGGGCTGTTTCCACACTAAGTAAACTAAAAAAAAAACAGCTCAAACACCTTCCGGGACACTCCAAGTGAAGACAAAAAAAAATCCACTATCAGTAAACTGTAGGTCGAGGGACATTTATTTGAAATAGTGTAGGAGAAAGTGAGGACTGCAGATGCTGGAGATCAGAGCTGAAAATGTGTTGCTGGAAAAGCGCAGCAGGTCAGGCAACATCCAAGGAACAGGAGAATCGACATTTCGGGCATAAGCCCTTCTTCAGGAATGAGGAAATAATGTACCCATTTGTCCCTAACACTATAGCCACAGTCATAACAGAAACATACCTCTCTCATCCAGAAGTGGTCAGCATGAGACACTAACTGTGGATGATATGGTTCTGCGTATGGTGGAGATAGAGGGTCAGCCAAGGGGGTTTCATCGACAAGTGAACAGGAACTGCTCTCAGACAAGGAACATGACGGTAGCGAAGAGCGGGGTACAGACCCCAGTGCCAACAGATGCATGTTACTCCACTGGTCTCTCACCAATAATCCATTTGGTTTGCTGACGGCCTGAAGGAAACAGAAATTTAGATTTTCATTTGTCTTTGAATGACTTTTTTTTTGAGTTCACAAGTTTCTTCAGAGGAAGCAAACTCTGAGGAATAAGACGTCCAATTTCAGGAGGTTAGGATCATGTGCCACCAGACCAAGATTGGACATAGAATCCAGACGGTATAGGAGCAGGCCATTCGGCCCATTGAGTCCACACCAACCCTCCAAAGAGTGTCACACCTGACCCTATCCATGCATTTCCTGTGGCTGATCCACCTAACCAGTACATCTCTGTACACTATGGGTAATTTAGAATGGCCAATCCATCTAACCTGCACATCTTTAGACATATCATCGAGACTCTTGTGATGCAGTTGTAGCATCATGACCTCTGGACCAGGAGGTCTGGCTTCAAGTCACACCCACTCCAGAAGTATGCAATAGCATCTATGAAGAGGGTGATTAGAAAAATATCTAGGTGTAACCTTCTTCTACTCTGTCTCAACAGTGTACCTCAGTCCTAATCTCAGAACAGCAGGTCCCCCTGAACCACGCTGCAATTTCCTCATCCCTATATTACATACAGATCTTCGCATTGCTGGTTGTTGTGTGTTAGCTAGCTCCTGCATCAAACACTGGCTGTATTTTAACAGCACTTCATTGGCTGCAAAGAATTTTGGGACTTCCCAAGATGCTGCAGAAATGCAAATTCTCTCTTCCATTCTGCAATCTTTCTACATGAGATCTACTGACTTGTCATAGGCAGAGAGAATGCTGGAGAAACTCAGCAGGTCTGGCAGCATCTGTAGAGAGAAATAGAGTTAACATGTCGAGTCTGGTCTGACTCTTCTTCAGTTCTGCTTCTGTGAGTTTGTTTCAGATTTCCAGCATCCGCAATGTTTTGCCCTTACTGTCTCTGTGTTGCACCGAGCTGTGAACTGGTTTGCCCTTTGCTCGAAACTAGGTCAGTGAGCTCGCAGAAGGGATTATCATCCTACTGAAAGGAATTCAGGTCAGATTCCAGAAGCATTCTGAACGTTTGGAAGATCCCCAGGTGCACAGAGCTACCTATTTTTGTATTATTACTTGCTTACCCACAAACGCATCATCAGGTTAACATTCTGGTGACACATTGTTTGGAATGGCTGTTTTCTCAGATGGTAGACTGTGGAGCACCTGTTGAGTACAGCATGGCACCAGAATAATTTGCATTGGAATGCGTCAATGTCTTGCAACACTTGCTTGTAAATAAACCACTTCCTGTCATTCTTTGATCATTGCTGATAATTATTCCCAAGTTCATTGCTGAGCAGGATTCTTATCTTTTCTGGCACATTGTCTTCTTTTGATTGATCCACAGGATATAGGTGTCAACTGACACAGCCAGCAGTTATTGCCTATCCCTCAACTGGCCTTGAACGGAGTCACTTGCTGTGCCACTTCAGAAAGCAGTTGTGTCAACCACATTGCTGTGACTCTGGAGTCACATGTAGGCCAAACATACTTCCCCAAAGTGTGCCAGAGGGGATTTTCCTGGTCATCATTACCGATACTGGGTAGACAAACAGGAGGCTGGAGGAACACAGCTAGCCAGGGGCAGCGTCAGGAGGTGGAGAAGTCAACGTTTCGGCTGTAACTTTTCTTCAGGACCGGTCTGAATCGTTGCCCTCTCCATCTCCTGAAGCTGCCTGGCTTGCTGTGTTCTTCCTGCCTCCTGCTTGTCTACCTTAGATTCCAGCATCTGCAGTTTTTTTGTCTCGAACCATCATTACTGATACTGGCTTTCTATTCCAAATTTAGTAGTTAATTAAATGGATTGTATAATCCCTACAGCGTGGAAGCAGTCCATTCAGCTCCTTGAGTCCATACCAATCCTCAGAACAGCATCTCACCCAGGTCCACCCCTCCCTCCACCATTCTTGTAATCCTGCGTTTCCCATGGCCAATCCATCCTAACCTGCACATCTTTAGACTGTGGGAGAAAACTGGAGAACCTGGAGGAAACCCACATAGACACGGGGAGAACGTGCAAACTCCACACAGTCAGTCACCTGAGGTAGAGTCAAACCCAGGTCCCTGGTGCTGTGAGGCAGCAGTGCTAACCACTGAGCCACCATGCCGCCCTATATAACATACTGTGGATACTGGAAATCTGAAACAAACACAGAGAGAACGCTGGAGAAACTCAGCAGGTCTAGCAGCATCTATGGAGAGAGGGAAACAGTTAACATTTTGAGGCTGGTATGACTCCTTCAGAGTTCTCAAAGGTTAACTCCCTCCACAAATGCGGCCAGACCTGCTGAGTTTCTTCAGCATTCCCTAAATGAGGAAGTGGTGGAGGCTGGTACAATTGCAACATTTAAAAGGCATCTGGATGGATATTTGAATAGGAAGGTTTTGAAGGGATATGGGCTGGGTGCTGGCAGGTGGGACTTGATTGGTTGGGATATCTGGTTGGCATGGACGAGTTGGACTGAAGAGTCTGTTTCCATGCTGTACATCTCTATGACTCTATATGCGTATATCTATGTGTGTGATCTATGTATTCATCACAGGACCATTGGGCTGCTCTCTTATTACAGAGGGACAACTGGTGCTGGGTTTAAGCTGAGGCTCACCATGCTTCAGGCAAGGGGGAAGGTTGAGAAAGTGTTAAAGTGCAATACACTGGACAATGGAAGCTGAACAAAAAGGCAAACATAATATTTTCACTAAAATTGTCAGGAGGCAGGTTATCTCGTCACTTGGTCCACAAATCCCACATTTCTCACCAGTTTTGCCCTGCCCCGAGCATACCATTCCACTCCTCCCAAGAAACCATGGAAGCATTTTGTCTGGTGTCATAGAACATTACAGCGCAGTACAGGCCCTTCGGCCCTCGATGTTGCGCCGACCTGTGAAACCAATCTGAAGCCCATCTCACCTACACTATTCCATTTTCGTCCATATGTTTATCCAATGAGCATTTAAATGCCCTTAAAATTGGCAAGTCTATTTCTGTTGCAGGCAGTGCATTCCATGCCCCTACTCTGAGTAAAGAAACTACCTCTGACATCTGTCCTATATCTATCACCCCCCCAATTTAAATGGGCAGCATGGTGGCTCAGTAGTTAACACTGCTGTCTCACGGTGCCAGAGACCCAGGTTCGATTCTGTGTGGAGTTTGCACATTCTCTGCGTGGGTTTCCTCCGGGTGCTCTGGTTTCCTCCCACAGTCCAAAGAGGTGAATTAGCCAAGACTAATTTGTCCACAGTATTCAGGGAGGTGTAGGTTGGGTGCATTAGTCAGGGGTTATATGTAGGGGAATGGGTCTGGGTGGGTTACTCTTCGGAGTTTTGGTGTGGATTTGTTGGGCCAAAAGGACCTGTTTCCACATGGTAGGGATTCTATGATTTATGAAAGCTACGCCCCCTCGTGCTAGTCATCACCATCCGAGGAAAAAGGCTCTCACTGTCCATCCTATCTAACCTTTGTGAAGATGTGTTTAACTGGGTACCAACTCTTCTGGGAGTGCGATTAGCAGAGAGGAATGTGCGGGGGTGAGGTGGACGAGGGGTTAAGAGAGCAAGCAGGACATTCTCGTTATCCCTCCCCAGCCAAACAATTCAGCCCAATTTCTCAGCTGGATGGTCCTTCAGTCTGATATATGAATACTGCGATTTTCTCTCTCATAGATGATGGCTGACCTGCTGAGCACTTCCTGCTTATCTGATGAGAAATACGTGTCCATTTGACGTGTGTACTTACCCCCACAGCAGACAGCCTGCCTGAAGATGGGGTTAATTGCTTCTTGGCAGCTGTGAACGGTTCAGCATATAGAGGTGATGAAGGGACACCAAGACGCCTGGGTGGGAATGGATACAGATTCTTTCCAAAACTGCCATTGGACCTGGTCGGTGGCTGTGACAACGCAAGTGTCTTTCGAAGAGGTATGTTCTGATCTGCCCTTCCATTTGGTAACGGTGAAGAATTGTGTCTGGACACGGGCTGAAAGACAATAGAATTATGAATACTCCATCTTTATCAAGGATTTTGCAAACTGTGCTATAAATATAAAAGTGTTCCTTAAAAAAAACGTCCTCACTGCGAGTAGAGCCAATGCTTATCACAGGGATTCTGATGAATTGGATTCCTATCCGCTAAAGAATGTAAATAAAATTGCCCTTGTCTGCTTTTTGAATTCTCTCAAACCATGCAACATTGTCAGTTTGGTGCCATTGAGAAGACTGATCATTCCTTTTTTTTTTGTCTGTTTTGGCACCAACTCAAGTGAAATCCTCACCACGTCAGAATTTTGGTCATTTGGATTTATCAATTCTCCGTACTGCCCTTTCCAAGGAAGCTGTGCTACCTTGGTGAGCAGCTGAATCTCTCGATTGCCTTTCCTAACAGAGATGGAGAAGAGGCGGGTTGTAGCAATGAAGGAGCAGGGCTCCGAAAGCTGGTGGTTTCAAATAAACCCATTAGACCATAATCTGGTGTCATGTGACTTCAGACTCCAAACTTTACAGCCTGCAACTCAGTCAAAATTCACAATTACATATAGCGATTACATATTTTATTCACATATTTTAAGGAAGCTTTAATCCATTTAATACAAATTAACAGGGCATGTTAACGTGCTTAGTACTGCACAGTGGAACTCTAACCTCCAATATTAGAGTGGTGCTGGAAAAGCACAGCAGGTCGGGCAGTATCCGAGGAGCAGGAAAATCAATGTTTCGGGCAAAAGCCCTTCATCAGGGGTCCTGCTCAAAACGTTGATCTTCCTGTTCCTCGGATACTGCCTGACCTGCTGTGCTTTTCCAGCACCACTCTAATCTTGACTCTAATCTCCAGCATCTGCAGTCCTCACTTTTGTCTGATCTCCAATAGTCTCACTAGGTTCAAAGCAAGTAGATTAAAATATTTCCTGATATACTCAGGTGTTGGATGCTTCCTTATTCTGACCTTTGGGTACTAAGCATTTGTATATTTGACCCAGTTCTACCTTTCTCCTCGCCTAATATTGCTCACCTCTCTGAGCCAAACAGGCCTTGCAGGTGGGGCTGGCTGTAATCTAAATGGCATGTAAGGTACGGTGTATGTTGGAGACAGAGCATTGTTGAAACTTTCCTCGCTCGGTGAATCGTCGATTGTGATGCTGCCAGGCTGCAATGAAATATTGGTTCCTGATGTCCTGAAGTTTCTTGACTGCAGATGTTTTGATGAACCTTGACTGTTGACCATCTGAAATAAGTAGAAAAGAAGATTTATGTCAGCATACTCAGCAACCATAATTCAATGCAAAAACAACCTCAAGGTGTTTTTGACCAAATACAAACCTTGACATTAAGGTCAGCTCAACGGTTTAAAACAAGCTTTTATTTATCAAACTTTTCACAACCTGGGTATATATACACATGCACGTTCACACACACAAACACACAGAAGTGTGGGCTGCACTCTCTAGGGGTTTATGTGTGGTAAGTGGAAGATTTTGAAAATTCACAACAGTATAGTCCATTTAAATGTCATTCAAGTGCACTGATACTATTAAAGGGAAGGTTTAGATCACATGACAGGACAATAGAGAGATTTCTTTCATCCTTTCGTGGGAAGTGGGTATCTCTGGCAAGGCCAGCATTTATTACCAATTCCAAATTGCCCAAAGGGCAGTTAAAGAACAGTAGATTTCCCTCCCGAAAGGATATTAGTGAACCAGATGGAGTTGGGTGTCCCCAGCCACCTGATGAAGGAGCAGCGCTCCGAAAGCTAGTGTGCTTCCAAATAAACCTTTTGGACTATAACCTGGTGTTGTGTGATTTTTAACTTTGTACACTCCAGTTCAACACCAGCATCTCCAAATCATGAATTTAATGGGATCCTCCCTTCTCTGTAAATAGACAAAGAATTGACAGTCGGCAAACTTTGGTCTTACAACTAGATTGCAGAAGTGGCCTAAGCAGGAAAATGAAGACAATTGTCAAACAAATAGGAAACAGTGCAACTTGAAGCGATGTCAAAAGCTATTACAAGGGGGCATAGCTTTAAATTAAGGGGTGGTAGGTATAGGACAGATGTTAGGGATAGATTCTTTACTCAGCGAGTCGTGAGTTCATGGAATGCCCTGCCAGTAGCAGTGGTGGACTCTCCCTCTTTAAGGGCATTTAAATGGGCATTGGATAGGCATATGGAGGATAGTGGGCTAGTGTAGGTTAGGTGGGCTTGGATCGGCGCAACATCGAGGGCCAAAGGGCCTGTACTGCGCTGTATTCTTCTATGTTCTATGTTCTATGTTCAAAACAAGCTTCAGCCTAAGACTTCTGGCTTATAATCAGGCAGGTAGCTATTAGGCAAAAACAAGTAAGAGGGTTTCTGAGGTCATTTGGAGAACTTGAGGTGAACAGTATAGATGTTCTCAAGGGCAAGCAAAATATATGGAAACAAAAAAATGCAATGACCATTCTGAGATTCCATAGGGAAGTGGGACTAACTCTTCCAAACAGCCAACATAGAAAAATCAAATTCCATACTTCAATGGGGGAGAAGGGGAGTGAAGCATATGCTGATACGATTGGATGAAGCAGATTTATATTAATGCCAGTACAAACTAGGTAGGCTGAATGGCCTGCTTCTGTGCTATTAACCAAGTAATTCTATGTTATCCATCATTGAAATAATTACAAATAATCTGCAAATTTGACCTCTCTACTTACATTTTGATGGGAGGATCTGCCCCCAGAACCTGCTGGCTGCATTTTCAAAGCTGGAAAGGGATCCGTATAGCCCAAGGACAAGCGATTTTCAGCAATAAGTGCATTTTCTGACGTCGAAGGTGGAGGTTGGGACAGGGCAAGGACATTTTGCCCCGAGAACCTCATACTGCTTCCACGGATTGGCAGGGGCGAAGAGCTGTGCTTGTGTGCAGACTGGAATGAATACAGACCATGACTACAGCAGAAACACTTGAACATCCAAAGGGCACTTATTTGGCATATCATCCTCTTACAGAACAATTAACAACACATTCCATGAAGCAAATGCAATGCAAGAGTACAGTAACCACCTGAACACACGCGAGACAAGCTGCATTAGGACCCTGTTCAAAAGGGCTATTACACACTGCAGCAACCCTGACCTGCAAAGAGAGGAAGAAGAACACCTCTACAGAGTCTTCACAGAGAACAGATATCCCTCAACTTCATCCACAGATGCCTAACAGACAAACAACGCATCAAGAACATGCCACGACCCAACACACTAACCATGCTACTTTATATAAAAAACACCTCGGAACTAACACCCAGACGACTCTGACCACTCAGACAGCCCATAAACTGACAGCCACGCTCAGACAACAACTCACAGGAACAAAAGACCCTAGACCCATCGTGTGCAGGACAAACAGTGGACAACATTCCATGCAGAGAATGCACAATATATGGCAAACAGGCAGACAACTTGCAATCCACATTCATGAATATCAACTAGCGACTAAACACCACAACCAGCTGTTCCTAGTATCTCTACACACAGATGACAAGGACCACAACTTTGACTGGGACAACACAATAGTAATAGGTCAAGCCAAACTGAGGACAGCCAGAGAATCCCTAGAAGCATGGCACTCATCCACAGACTCCATCAATAAACACACTGATCCAGACCAGTATACTGACCGCTGCAACGAACAACCAGAACCGACAACTAGAAGCACAAAGCCAAATAAATTCCAACCGACACATTACAGCAGAGCTTCACAGGAGGCTCCTCAGCACTGAGGATGTCACCCAGACAGGGGACAAAACATCTGCAAACCAACTTCCCAGCTTGGCAAACTTACCCACAACAACTGCGAGTTTAACCGATGTCAGATCTGCTTCCACCTTTCACTCAGCTAGAAGTGAAACTTATTATGCCATGTTTTGAAGTGTAGGGAAGTCTCCCAATACTTGGTCAACATCCCTTCTTCAGCCAGAACTAACTAAAACTAAATAACTGGTATTTGATATCACCATTGAACATGGACCTTCCTATATGCAAGTTTCATGTCATTGAGTCATATAGTACAGAAGAGGCCCTTCAGCCTATCAAGTCTGTGTTGAGCTATTTGCACTAATCCCATGTTCCAGTTTTTAGCCCATAGCCTCAAATGCTATAATGTTTCAAGCACTCATCCACATACATTTTAAAGTTTGTGAGACTTCCCATGTCTACTACCATCCCAGGCAGTACCCTCCAGCCCAGATTATGAACTGACCAGAAATAATTCATTGCATTTGGAACATTTTTATTTGTTTCCAGGAGTGGTAATAAATCGTTGTATCTCTGCAAATCTCACTTCCTCTTCTTCTTCATAGTGTCTTTAATTTAAATAAAAGAACTCGGCAATATTTATACAGAATTGTAAGATAATTTCGCAATATTTTATCGAATAAAATATCACTTACTGAATTAAGTGTGAAAGGTTCAGCGGGTGCGGAGAGTCTCATTGGAGGAGGTGTGTAAGGCTCAGCATAATCAGGAGGGTTGATTGGATGCGTTGTATTCGTAGTAACCAGTGTGGGTAAGTCTTCTGATATGGAAATCATTTCGACTGGTTTCTGGGGAAATGTGAATACTCCGTACACTGTCATCGGGCTGTCGTCATGCCGGAGTGATCCCAGTGAAGGATTGACCTTGTCTGCAAACTATAATTAATGAAGGTTTTAATCACAAAGCAATAACAAGACGACAAAAAAAAAGGCAATCTGGAATTAATGAGTTTAATATGGATTCTTGTAAAAACCCACAAGTTCACTAATCTCCTTTAGGAACGGAATCTGCCATCCTTACCTGGTCTGGCCTACATGTGACTCCAGACCCACAGCAATATGTTGATTCTTTACTGCATTCTGGGCAATTTGGGATGGGCAATAAATGCCAGCGATTCCCTCATCCAGCGAATGAATAAATAAAAAACTACAAATTTTGTCGACGGTTAAAGTTAGATTGTAGGCACATGAAATGGTGTTTCGGATGTGACTACTATCCAATCCCATCTGTAATTGACTCCACTATCTCATGTAGCATATATAGTCTGCACTGAATCTTTCAAAGTCAATTCAATCCATGGAAATAATTGAATTATCCAAAAATCTGAATCATGCAATGGAAGGATAGAACTCAAAGCAAATCTGAATAACTTTCACTTAAGGGGAATGACAGCATCTCATTTCTACTTCTTCATGAAATAACTCGCAGGTTGCCAATGGAAAGCCACAACTCCAAAATGGCAAATTGCATGAGAGTATGATTAACCCACACGTACTTGACGTTAATCTGTCCGCGATTTGACTGAGCATCCCACCCAAATGTTACAAAGGGGCTAAACGTTTTTGTTAATATTGTGGAGAAAGGAATTTCACCCAAATGTGTCCACATCCTCTGATGCTAATGGAGCAAACTTCCAAGCAAATAATGAATACACTCAGTAATGTGGGGAAATCCAAAAACAAATTAATTCAGATCCACTAGTTAATTGGACAAAAAGATGGAATAAAGTCTCCAATTGTTAAAAACGTAAAACTGCTTGTTTCGTGGTCTTTTCCAAGGTTGGATTGTGCAAACATTTGAATGTGTCGTAAATAGCATCTACCTGATCTCTGCACTGTGCAGAATGTTTGTAATCGCGTCCTTTATTAACGATGGAAGCTCTTTGAACTGTGACCCCTGCAGCATTCAGGTGATGTATCAATTTCTGGTGAGCTGTTCTATTCTGTGACGACACTATGATTTGGTTGATCATTTTACCTGAAATATAACAGCAAATATGGAAGAGTGATAATCTATACAAGATTCAGTGGCTGGGAATCTGCTACAGAGCTGATCGCAGATTGATGGGCTCAGTGCAGGACTGACAATTACTCTCTGATACATATTAGTTCTGTTAGGACAGGCACTATTGGGTGGGAAATCTGCTCTGTAAGCATGCAAATCAGGAGATGTATTCATTCAGAATCAAGGAACTTCCCTTAGGAAATGGCATGGGTGTGGTATGAGTGAAGACTAATAAATCTGTGTCTTCTCCTTTTACAGACGTCGTTGTCCCTCCCATATCTGCTTGCAAATCTCAAGACTCACAACCCTCAACGTTCCAACCCCCAACTACAAGCCCTACACATTCCCACGCCCTTTGTTCGCACAAGACACATGTTCAGATCCTTTGATCAAAACAAAACAATAATAGGAATAATTGTAAAACCAAGAACAGCAGATGCTGGGAATTGGAAACAAAACAGGAAGTGCTGGAGAATCTCAGCAGGTCAGGCAGCATCTGTAGAAAAAGAAACAGAGTCAATGTTCTGTTTCCAGTTCTGAAGAAGGGTAATTGGACTCGAAATGTTAAGTTTGTTTTTTCTCTCTCCACAGATGCTGTCAAACCTGCTGAGTTTCTCCAGCACTTCCTGTTTTTGAATTGGAATCAGTGACTTTGTGTCAAATTGTTATCCTTGTTTGCAAATCCCTCCAGGCCTCTGGTCCCCTTCCTATTTCTGTCACATTCTCCAGTTTAACACACCCGTCTAAGATGTCTCTACACTCCAATTCTCCCTCTCCGAGTTTTCTTTCTCCAACAAAGGCATGGGAACTCTCAGCATGTAGGCTCTTCTCTCTGGAATTCAGTCTGGACCTCTCTCCTTACCTTTCTGAGCCTCAAAAAGTAGTCTCTCGATGAAGCATTTAGTCTCTTTCGCTAATATAATCTTATGTGGTTAGGCATCAAATTTTATTTGATAATGCTTCTGTGCACCGTTTTGAAATATTTTGCGATTTACAAAGGTGCTACGTGAATACATGTTGCAATCGCGATGGGCGCTTGCCTTGCACTCACCTTCTATCAGCAGTGCATGTGAATCACTGTCAGATTCACCCTGTTCAAATATCGTTATGGCATTAAGTGGAAGCTCTCCCTGTTAGCAAACACAAAGAAAAACAATTATCAACCAGTGTGAGGGTTCTCCTGCTGCAGCCATCATATCGCTATGTCTGAACATAATCAAAGCTAGGTTCAAGTCCCACCTGTTCCAGAGGTGGTTCATAACATCTGTGCACACATTGATTGGGAGAATCTCTACTCTCAGTGTTGCTCATTTATACACAGAATCCTTACAGTGTGGAAGCAGGCCATTCAGCCCATTGAACCTCCAAAGAGCACCCTTCCCAGTCCCCACCTACCAAATACCTGCATTTCCCATTGCTAATCCACCTAGCCTACACATCCCTAGACATTATGAGCAATTTTCCATGGCCAATTCAACTAACCTGCACAATTTTAGACTCTGGGAGGAAAATCCAAAAAAGCACAGAGAATGTGCAAACTCCACAGAGACAATCATCTGAGGGTGGAATCGAACCTGGGTCCCTGGTGCTATGACACAGCAGTGCTAACCACTGAGCCACCCCAAACAATGAAATCCTAGCTTGATTTTAACCAGACAAAGCATTCTGCATATTGTATCGCACACAGTCATATCAATGTTCACTATTCTGTGCTTCTAACCAGCCCAGAATGTGAAGAAAATCAGAAAAGAAAACTAGAATTTAAACAAAGCTATGAAACATTATGTTACAAAAGACACACAATGATGTCAGGACATGTGCATTTCGCAGGATGCCCATGGACCCACAGCACTGCACCCTGGAATGGAGTAAACTGACTTCCACCAACTTCACCTGGGAGTAGTTTAGTGAAAGAATTGGTTTAATCAAATCTCTTTATGTCTTTTTTATTGCAGAATTTCTCCTAGATTTCTCCAGTTTTATCTTGAATTGGAGTTTGATAGCTATTAAAAGTTCAGATGGTTGGAACATCCTGTCGGCCGCTTTAATAAAACATGTCATTCACAATTTCCCATTTGTGATATTCTCCAGGAATACAGCTCTCACAAACAGTGGGACTTCACTATCATCCCTTGCATTAGGGACAGTAAGTTGTCAACATCACAATTCTGTCACACTCAAAAGACTTGTTCAGTAATCTCCTAACATACAGTTTTAGACAGTCATAGAGATCAGAGTCGAAAATTGTGGCACTGGAAAAGCACAGCAGGTCAGGCAGCATCCGAGGAGCAGGAGAGGTGACATTTCGGGCATAAGCCCTTCATCATACCAACGAACAAACACCTAACTATATTAATCTCATTTACTCGCCCTTGGCTCATAGCCTACTATGCCCTGGCATATTCAGTGCTTATCCAGACACTTCTTAAATGTTGTGACAGTACCTGCCTCTACCACCCTCTAGGTAAATTATTCTTCCTCCGATTTCCTCTAAACCACTTGTTCCTTCCCTTAAACTGATTCCCTCTTATCTTGGACAAATATGGCATGGGGAAAGGATTCTCATGCTCGACTCTGTCTATGCGATACATAATGTTGTTTACCTCAGTTAGATCCCCTTCAGCCTCCTCTGCTCCAGGTAAAACAAACCCAGCCTATCCAGCCTCTCCTTATAACTGAGACTTCCATCCCAGGCAGCATCCTGGTGAATCTCCTCTGCACCCCCTCCTGTGCAATCACAACCTCCTAACAGTGTAACAATCAGAACTGCACATGGTGTTCCATCTGTGATCTAAACAATCTTTTATAAAGCACTAACAAGACTTCCATACTCCTATATCCTTATTCCTTTCCATAATGACTAATCACTGTCCCCAAAATGTTTGCCCACTGAAACTTCAACCACGTGACCAACTCCTTTCCGAGGATTAGGTTTCACACTGCTCCATCCCTCGTAGAATTATCAATGGACTGCCACTAAAGAATTGACCTGGATTCACTTTAAAAATTCCACCCTCTCCAATCTTTTCACACCAAGATGATCCCAGTTAGCAAAGTTGAAGTCCACTACAACTAGAACCCTGGTTCTCTCACACCTTTCTGCGATTTGCCTGCATATCTGCTCTTCTAACCCCCTCCAACTTTTGGGAGGCCTGTAATATAATCCCAGCAAGGTAATCATCCCTTTTTTATTTCTATGTTCTACCTAGATGGCCTCATTTGAACACCCTTCCAATGCATCTTCCTACTGCAGTGATGGTTTCCTTTATTAATAACGGAAGGCCCTTACCTTGCTTACTTTCCCTGCCCCTCCCCCATTCTGCTTGACAGAGTGAACCCCTGGAATGTCCAGCTGCCTTTCCTGCCTTCCTTCAAATGTGTCTCACTGATTGCAACAATATCATATTCCCACATGCTGATCAATGCTCTAAGTTAATCCACCTTACCAGCCATGCCTCTTGCATTAACATAGGTACAACGTAGCTTTCCAGACCTCCCATGTGCCTTATCCTTCAGCTACTGGATTTTCCTGGCATTCCTTCTAGATCTGATTGGATCTTGTTCCTGACTTTATATCTGCTCTGTATCCCATTTCCCCTGCCAGACCAGTTTAAAACCTCCCCAACAACAGGAGTAAACCTCCCAGCAAGGATAATGGAATATTTCAGTTCAGGTGCAACAGCTTCAACAGGTTCCACCTACACCAGAAACAAGCAGTGGTTAGCACTGCTGCCTCACAGCACCAGAGACCCGGGTTCAATTCCCGCCTTAGGCGACTGACTGTGTGGAGTTTGCACATTCTCCCCGTGTCTGCGTGGGTTTCCTCCGGGTGCTCCGGTTTCCTCCCACAGTCCAAAGATGTGCAGGTCAGGTGAATTGGCCATGCTAAATTCCCCGTAGTGTTAGGTAAGGGGTAAATGTAGGGGTATGGGTGGGTTGCGCTTCGGTGGGTCGATGTGGACTTGTTGGGCCGAAGGGCCTGTTTCCACACTGTAAGTAATCTAATCTAATCCCAATTACCCAAAAATCTAAAGCCCTCCCTCCTATGCCATCCTTTTGGCCAAGTGTTCATCTGACCTATTTTCCTATTCCTATACTCAATAGCATGTGGCATTGGGAGCAATCCAGAGATCACAACTTTAGTGGTCTTCCTCTTTAATCTATTACCTAACTTTCTCAATTCCTACTGCAGGACCTCATTTCTTTTTTACCTACGTCATCGGTACAACACCCCCCCCTTCAGAATGCCATGCAGCCAATCTGGAGATATCCCCGACCCTGGCATGACTCACTGAGTCTGTCCCCTCAGTTTGGTTGAGATACCAAAGTGAAGGGAATAAGATTTATGATACAGAATAGCACCAAGTTTAAAAGAATAAGAGGGAGGTTGGATTGTTTTGTGATCAAATTGACACCAGTCTGAGTTTTAAAAGCCCTCAAGCTGTAGGAAGAAGGGAAGATTTCGGAAAATAAATGTAGAGTTTTAAAGTACTTGGAGCTCACACAGAAGAAGAGAAACAATTCATATACACTTTGAGGTCACACAAAAAAATTAGACCATGCGTGTTGTAGATATTTTGCAAAATAATTGATAATTGTACTTTTACCTTATAATGTAGGACATGGTTTTCTTCAGACAGAATGAGTAGCGTCGTTGGGAAGAGAACCAGAAGACGGTCATGTTGGTCCTGCAGGGATAGTAAGCACATAAACTAATTTAATCAGGAGAGTCAAGGCAGGAGGAGGCCATTCACCCCCATTTCTGCTTTTCATTTAAATCATGCTGGTTTGTTCCTCAACTTTAATTAACAAATTTTCACCTCTGACCTTAGTTTTTGAAAAATGAAGATGTTTCTATTTAAGATATGTCTATTTCCACAATCCTGGTGTCTGTTCCAAATTGGTATAAAGGACGGTTTATCTGCCTCTGATTCAGAATAGGTCATTATACAGCGCAAGGGTCAAACCTTCTCACTTCATGCTGTTAATCTGCAACATTTGGAGGGATAACTGAGAACTTAGTGTCAATTGATATCAACAAATAGTTCTTTTGTCTTGTGAGCCAACAATGTAGAAGGTGCCCAAACCAATTTGAGATAAATTATTAACAGCTAGCTGGAAAGTAAGGACCTTCAACCTATATCTGGTTGTAAATCGAACTCCCATGCATACAAGTGCTAATCCTTACACCAAACAAAGCAGCTATGTGCATCCATACAACAGCTCTCATGTAATACAATGTCTCAACGCACTTCACTGGAAAAATTATCAAACAAAATTTAACACCAAGTTTCCAGAGGGGGTATTAGGGTAGGTGACCAAAACCTTGGGGAAAGAGATCAATTCTAAGAAAAGTCTTAAAGCCAGGACGAGGGGTAGAAATTCGGCAAAATTTAAGAAAAGAATTCTGTCATATTGGGACTAAGTGGCCTATGGCACAGCCACTGGGGTGGAAGTTAAAAATCAGGGATGTGCTGAAGGTCAGAACTGAGAAGTGCAGAGAACCCACAAGGTTATTGGGCTACAGATGTCCAGCTTAAAACATATGTTTCTTATCCATTCTCGTAAAGGCTCCAATTATAAAATAATTTTTGTATGATTTAGCAGACCAAATGGTCTACTTCCTTTCCTATTGCTAATGGTCTTAAAAGTGGTAATATGAAAGGGTGCATCTACAGTTGGAGAGGCATCCCTTGCTGCGTATCCTTACGATGTTTGTCAGGAGGATAAATGGCTGTCCTTGCAACTGGCTGTCAAGACAATCAGAGATTGAATAAACAGTCCTGCCGTCTCAAAGTACAAGGATTGATTGAAGCACATGATCCCATTCATAGGTTCAAAGTCCCAGGGAGAGAATATGACATGTTGCCAACTCTCTAGAATTGTCCTGACGTCTCCAGAAACTTAGCTCTTTGACTGCTCAGGACAAATTGACTGGTGGTGGAGGGGGGGTACACATAATGAAACTGCAGGAATGTTTCCAAGCAAAATTGGCAATAGAGGCAGTACAAATACAATAGACTGAACGGCTTCGTTTTGCACCATAATTATTCTTTCAATGCAGCCCCGTGATGTTATTGTTAATTTTCCGAATACCTGAAAGGGCAAATGCTGTAATTTGTTCTCCGATATCCAGATGACATTGCCCAGCGAGTTGATGTGAGTCCTTTCGCCTCCCTGAATTGGTCGGTTCAGAATTAACATCCTCAGATCAACACTTTTACCACATTGCCCCAGTGAGTTGCGCTGTGTGAAATAAAAATAACAAATGTCCCATAAACACCGAAAGATCTGCAGACACTGGAAATCAAAAACAAAAGCAGAGGATTGCTTGGAAAGGCTCAGGAGGTCTGGCAGCTTCTGTGGAGAGAAATCAGAGTTAACCTTTCGGGTCCAGTGATCCTTTTCCTCAATAACAAATTGTTGACCTTGCGCTGTGTGATAATATCTCAGTAACTTCAGTACAAGTACTGAAGTCAGGGAAGGGCTTATGCCCAAAACGTCGATTCTCCTGTTCCTTGGATGCTGCCTGACCTGCTGCGCTTTTCCAGCAACACATTTTCAGCTCTGAAGTCAGGTGCTCAATATTCTCTGGTATAAAATCCCAGATTCAGGAAACAAAGTCCCCAGAATGCGTGAATATCTCAGTGCCTTTGTGTTATGGGGCATGCATTTGAGAATTTGGATGCTACACTGGTCACCTGTAAAATTTTCTTTGCAAAACAGATAGAAAATTGAGCAGCTTCTGAGTAGAGTAAAGACTCCTTTATGTATGGTATTCCAATGCAGCTTCCAGTCAGTCGAAGGTGTGCCCCCCGATATGTATTTCATAACTGACCCACAGCAGAGCTTCCAGCATCTCAACCAAATCCATAGGTGAGCCGAGACTAGGAACATCAGTCAACTATTTAATTGAAATACTTATCCCTGCAGTTCCATTTTGGGTTGTAGCCCCACAGTGTGACCTTTCCCACTCTCCCCGCAGGTACTCCACTGCCATTCTAATCCTCCGGTATATAAACAAAAGAGGAAAATAAACAGTGCGAACTCTAGAGAAAAGAATGAAGAGATAGGAAGGAATTACGTTGAATGGTTCAAATGACACAATGCTCCAGGAGAGCAATAGCTGAGATAATGTCCAGCATCGATAAAAAAAATTCCAGTAACCTATTTGCCAGTCATTGGTATCTGCTAGATTCTGGTACCAATCTGTAGCTAGTATAAACCTTAGGATTAATGTGTAACGACTGAATATCCTGCTAACACTGGGAAGTAAGCTGAGTCACAGAAGCTGTAATGGGTTTACCCAACAAGTTCCAGTCATAAGGGCAGTAGGGTTACTGCAGAATTGGAAGGATCAGCTAATTCTTTTCAACTTTCTCAAATTCAGAATCAAATTGTTGCTGGCTCATCCTTCATGTTCATCTCTTAAGTGTCTATTCCCAGGTGTCCTCCTGGTGCAAGCCTGAAGTCATGCTACATTATCATTGCTGCTGTCCACTCAAATGAGTGTTTAAACTGTGACCCCAATCCAAAACTGGGCACATATTGAAATATCTCAACCTGCCACATGAGCAAGCTGCAGTCATCACCACCATTGCAACTCACAGCATCACAATTCGAGAGCTCTAGCTGTGTAAAACTAGCTAAGGCATTCCCCCACAGAATAACTAACTGCGATAGTTTAGTTTCTTTAGTTTATGATCATGTTTGTTTCCACCTGCTATAATAATCTTTAAAGGGCCTCAAAGGGAGATGATGAATGTTTAATGTTATTATTATTTGTTGTTAAAAGATAATACGCAAAGAAACGCTGGGAATGAGATTTAGCTTATTGAATCTTGACAGTGAGAAAGCCATATTGATGGAGCCCAGCACCTTTGCTGTTTTAGAGGCAGTTATAAAAAAGTATGGATTGCATAAAAATCTTCACAAACAGCTGGCATATGCACCCCTTCACAATTCCACAATTCACACAGCAACAATGAAAGATTGTCTGTCCACAACAAAGGCCTTTTTGCTTTTCTCAAGTAGCTACTAGTCACCTACCCAGGATAACTGATGGAATGCACAGTAATCCCAGCTGTGGAGGACAAAGACTTACACTAAGGGCTCCACAGTAACATGGCGTTAAGGTCAAGATGCCTGAAGGGAACAGTCTTTATGAAAAAGGAAGTTATAGGCCCTGGAAGGGCTCAGATTTCCCAACTTAAAGGCATGCCGTAGCTAAAGGCGCAGCGTACACTCCACCTGACCTCTTCCTGCACACCAACATGCCCCTATTCAGTTTCAACTATTGCAGATGAATTCTTCTTGGCGTCATCAGCATCTATACAAAAGGACAGTTCCTGTGTGGGTTGGTGATATGTCATATCTAATGTTTGAACTCCACTCTTAGAGTCTGTTACCAGAGTCCAGTCTCTTACTAAAGCTTTCTCAACCTTCAGCTCTCACAGAGAGAGAGAGAGAGAGAGAGAGAGAGAGAGAGAGAGAGAGAGAGACACGCGATGAAGGATGTTGCTTCACCAATTGCTTGAGACTGCCTGCTTCCCTGAGCTCCTAGCATATGGTCCTCACCAAAGTGTGGATACCCACAAGGCAATGACTCTTACCATCTCCACCTACATCTAGTGAAGAAGAGAGTGACTCAGTCTAAGCGCTTCTCTGTTTAACACATTGTTTGCAAGGGAGCAATCAGAACAATGGTGCACAGGAGAAGATAAGTCCAGACTGCTTTTCCTTTGACTCACATCCATCTATTTTCTCTCTCACTGTAACTTGCATAAGGAACTGTAGCTCAACCATCCTGACTTTCTTCATTCGTTCATGGAAGGAGGGTGTCGTTGGCTAGGCAGCATTTATTACTCATCCCTAATTGCCCAGAGGGCAGTTAAGGTTCAACCACATTGACTTGGAACTAAATCTGTTTCTTCAGTGTTATTGGATCAAAATCCTGAAAATCCCTTCTTTAGAGCACAGTGGGTGGGGTGGGCGTTCACACCATATGGACAGCAATGGTTCCTAGCTGGCTCATCACCACCTTCTCAAGGGCAAATTGGAATGGGCATTGAATGTTGGCTTAGCCAGTGATGCCCACATCCTGTGAAAGGATAAGAAAAGGCAGCTGAAAGTGAACTTACATCAAGCCCTGCGCACGTTTGTGCTCGAGGGGAATCTGCAGTCTTGCTGCTCACTTGTCTTTGCTTGTTGAGATAATACAGCCACTCCTTCACCTCTTTCTCCGTGGAACAGTAAACTGTAAAGGGATGCAGCAGAGGACCTGCAAACAGATAGAGTACATGTACATGCATGTCAGTTGTAAATTCCTGTTAACTCTGCAATGCTGAAACCTGCAGAATGCTGAGCTCCTCCAATTCTGACATTTTGTACACATTGCCAAATCTTCTACCAAAGGTGTCTGTGTCTTCAATCATTTCACCCCAAATCCCTGATATTCCCTCCCCCCTTTCTCTCATCCCTTAGGATGTTGCTTAAAACTTACCTTTCCAAGCAAGTTTTTTAGTCCTTCTAACTCTTTAAGAGACGTGGTATCAGACTGTGTTGGGTAAGAGATATTTTAACTATGTTAAGCTGTTATATAAATGCAAGTTGCTGTGGTTGACACTTGCAGCTCTTTTCTTGAACTGAGCTATTTTATCTGCAAGTTAGAAAACAGTACGAATATTTTAGATCATCTATTTAAGTTTTTGCATTGGTAGTTTAGGAAAGGAAATTTGGGATCACAGAATGGCATAGAAAGAGGCCATGAGGTCCATTGTGCCTGCACCAGCTTTCTGAATGAGCAACTCATTTGTGACTTTCTCCTCCCATCACATGCTCAGTAATCCTTTCCCAGGAATAGTCTAACTAACTTATAACTCCTCACAAAGAGCAAAAGATTGGAAACCTTGGAAGGGACTTCCACATAAAGTTAGAACTACAGTCTCACTCACAGGAAATGCATTAAAAGTTGCACTGTTTATCAACTGAGTTTTGAACCTTTTAACAACAGTGGAGAGCCAACAGACACCTCCAGCCCATCTGACATTAAAGGAGGAGGCACGAGAGTATCACAGGAACAAATCGTGTCACTCAGGTATCCAAACCATGAGTGTATTAAGAGAGGTTTCTAGGGAAGGTGAGTTGTTGCAACATGAAGTGTTCAGGCATGTGACTGATATAGAGATATGGCTTTACATGGGACTAGCAGATAAATGCGGAAGAAAGATAAAGTGATTAGTTTTAGATTATTCCAATCAAGAGCCAGTGCAGCTACCATAATACCATAAGAAACAGAAACTGGAGGAGGCTATTCAGGCCCTAGCGCCTGCTCCACCATTTAATAGGATCATGACTGATCCAGAATTCCACACATCCACTTTCCTGCCCTTTCCCCATAATCCTTGATTCCCCAACTGACCAAGAATCTATCCATCTCAGCCTTAGATACACAGTCAGTTCTGAAAGCGAATTGCCTTTAACGCAATTGAAGAATTCAGACCGTCATTTGTACAACGCAAACCTTCCTTCCCTGTATTGGCTATAATGTGATTCCAGCCCATTAGTTTAAACAGCACAGCTATTATTAGATTTTCTTATAATGTGAGATCGCATGAGAACAGAACTATCGCGTTATCTCAGAACCAACTGCATACACATGGGCTCTAGCCCCAGAAGACTCTGTGGCAAGGAGTTCCAAAGATTCACAACCCTCTGATAGAAGAAATTTCTCCTCATCTCAGCCCTAAATTGGTGCCCTTTTACTCTGAGATTGTGATATAATGGGCCCTTTTCACCTTTATAAACATCTATAGCAATGAAATGAGCACTCCCGGTACCGTTCTAAGACCCGTTCCTTTGTCATGCAGGGCTCTTCAATTCACACTATCTTCTTTGAGTAATCAAATGTTTTGTAACCTTCCCATAATTTGCTGAGAGTCTGGAGTCATACGGTTAATTACTGATACGTTGCCAAGTTTGCTAGTAAGTTATTTGACAGATAAAAGTATGTGATCTACAAGTAAATGGATCTCAAGGAGATTACAAAACACAAATATCATTCAGAAGCTCCAAAAGCCCTGCAAACAGGATGAGTAGAGTTCAAGTGGTTTCCACCATGAACTGAATCCTGGTAATGAGAATCAGACTCACATCACTTCCAAATACAACAGAGGTCCTCTAAGGTGGAGTTCAGTATGTCAATAACACATTTGTATCTCCGATACAGAACGATGCCAACAACAATGGGTTCAAATCCTCCACCAACTGGGTTTACCATGAAGGACTCTCCCTCTCAACCTTTGGGGTCGCACAATGGCTCAGTCGTTAGCACGAGTGCCTCTCAGCACCAGCGACCTGGGTTCAATCCCAACATCAGGAATGTGTGGAATTTGCACATTCTCCCAGTGTCTGTGCAGGTTTCCTCCAGGTGATCCAGTTTCCTCCCATTGTCCCAAAGATGTGCAGGTTAGGTGGATTGGCCATGCTAAATTGGCCGTAGTGTCCAGGGATGTGCAGGTTAGGTGGATTAGGCATGGGAAATGCAGGGTTATGGGGATGGGGTTGGTCTGGGTGGGACGCTCATTTTAGGGTTGGTAGGGGCTAAATGGCCAATGTTGTCTCCTCACCTTTTCATTTAATGAACCCCTGACCTCCATTACACTCCAGGTAAAAAAACTCCTCAATTCCCCATTAATCCTTCAACTAATTACTTTAAATCTATGTTGTCTGATTATTGAGCTCCCTGTCATTGGAAATAAATCTGTCCCTATCTGTTCTATTTCGATCACTCATAACTTTATATACCTCAAAAACAACTCCCTTTGCCCTCCACTATTAATATCAATGTAAATATCCTGATTATTGTCAAAGGCTTTCATGTCTGACCTCCGTGTAATCAATGCTCATTCAAAACTCACTGAAGTAATAGTTTTGACATCAAGATGGAAAGTACACTGATTGATAAGTTCGACTTAATCACCAAATAGGGCACAGTGCGCACGCAAGTTTTTGATAAAGATATTACGCCACAGCTGCAGGCTGTTTAGTTTATAATTGCCCTGATAACAGACAATAATTTTATTCTCTCATTTGCCATTTCAGTTTCCTTCAAACAAAATAGCCTCTTCACAGTCCATCAGAGCTATGCATCACAAGGAATCCAGTTACAACATTAAAATTCACACAACATCAGATTGTAGTCCAACAGGTTTATTTGGAAGCACTAGCTTTCAGAGTGCCCGATGGACTATAACATGAAGCTGTGTGATTTTTAACCTTGTCCCCCCCCCAGTTACAATGACCATTAGGAATGTCCCGAACATCAAATGACCCTAGAAGCTGGCAAAAGTTTGCGCTGCAAACAATTCTTTATCCTTGTATTTTTCTGCACATAATTTTTAAAATACTTTTCACACCGCTAAACATGCAGCCAAGGCTAAAGAATTATGGCTTCCATGGCAAACTGTGGAACGCAGTTCTCTAAATCTCAGCAAATATGGACATTGACCAACTGAACATAGTCCTTCAAAAGTAATTTCCATTGAGCAATTCTAACAATCAAAATTAAAGTCTTAGAAACTTAAATATTCAGCAAATAAATTGCGTTGAAAATTATTTTTGTCTAAATGTTAAGTAATATTCTCCCTAAAATGGACGTATTTGTCAGTTCGATGTGAGTAGCCCCCATTCCTGATGAAGGGCTTTTGCCCGAAACGTCGATTTTCCTGCTACTTGGATGCTGCCTGACCTGCTGTGCTTTTCCATCACCACTCTAATCTAGACTCGACGTGAGTCAGTGTCATACAGCACGGAAACAGACCCTTTGGTCCAACCAGTCCGTGCTGACCATAATCCCAAACTAAACTAGTCCCACCTGCCTGCGCATGACCCATATCCCCACCAAACATTTCTTACTCACGTCTTTATCTAAATGTCTTGTAAACATTGTAACTGTACTCGCATGCACCACTTCCTCTGGCAGTTCATTCCACACAAGAACTACTCTGTGAAAACAGAATTGCCCCCATGTCTTTTTAAATCTTTCTCCTCCCACCTTAAAAAATGCCCCCTAATTTTGAAATCCCTCACCCTAGAGGAAAGACACCTGCCATTTACCTGATCTGTATCCATCATGATTTAAAAACCTCTATCAGGTCATCTCTCAACCTCCTGTGCTCCATTTGCTATTAAACAAAGTTATTCAAAAATCTTCAGTTGGTTATCCGTTCCTGCAATTAGTACTTTGTAGGAAACATTTCATGAGTCAGAGAAGTATGTTCATATCAATAGAGACAAATAATCCCATAGTTTCTACCCCAGATAATAATTGTGTGGTTTTAATTCAAGATCTGTGTTCATTTACAGTTCTGTTCTGAAGTTTGTATCTGCCTTGTAACCTGTGGTGGAAGGAAATTAGGTTATCACCGGATTGTTGACCAATCAGGTGATTCTTCCAAGTCATGTGGGTCACTGCTGCTTTGTCTGGGGCAACCGTGGAAGGAGCAAGAGAAAGAATGGGGGAAGGAGAGAGAGGAGGGGGAAGTGGGAGAGAAGAGGGAAGAAGGAATGGAGCCAGGAGGAGGAAGAAGAGAGGGAAAGGGAATGTAAGAGAAGAGGGGAAGAGGATGAGGCAGAGAAGAGGGGAGGAAAAGTGGAGACATGATACGAGGGATGAAGAACGGGGAGGAGGTGAGATGGATGGACTGAAAGAGAAATAGAGAGGGGAAAGCAAGGGGGAACTTAGTGAAGAAATGAAGGGAGAGGGGAGTGTAGTGATTGGGACCTCATTGATGATAAAGTTCTTGATTGAGGTTGTTAACCTGGGAGGAAAAAGTGAGGTCTGCAGATGCTGGAGATCAGAGCTGGAAATGTGTTGCTGGAAAAGCGCAGCAGGTCAGGCAGCATCCAGGGAACAGGAGAATTGATGTTTCGGGCATAAGAACCTGGGCCAATCAGGAAAGCCTTTGGTTGACCAATATAACCAGGAGATGAAAATCTCCTCAGCTGAGGACTGACACCGAGCTAGCTGGCTACAGCCAGGGTACTGGGTATAGTAAATAAAAGGCTGACTTGGTGATGGGATACTGGCAGTAATTTCAGAGAGGAAGGCAGAGATGGAGACAAGAACAGCAGGAGAGGAAAAAGGTGGAGAGGAGGGGTAAACAAAGTAACAAATGAAACAGGAGAAATATAAATGCTCAGTAAATAGAAATTTAGCAAGGGAAAATGAATGATAACATTGGTTAAGAAAATTCAATTGCTCATTAAACGAAAACTTGTTCCATAAATCTTGTGATAATTGCAAGCTTCAACAAATAAATCCATGTCAATATCAAAGTATATTTAGTTTTAAAAGATAATTAAGCAGAAATGACATTTTAATTAGATAATTTAGAACCTAAACTGCGTGCTACATACCTGTAATTTGAAATGCATGGTGCAGCTCTGAACTGCTATCGGTGTTGTCCATGTCATTTACTGTAATCCCTGCTAAAGGGAGTGTACCCTACAACATAAAATACATTGGGATTATTCACATGCATACTACAGTGTTTGTGAATTACCCAAATTTATAGGCCCCTCCCTCATGCAAAGGATCTATGACTGTTCAAAAGGTTCGCAGTCTTGTTTGAAACTCTATTTCCCAACTTACATTAACCCATTCACTCTTAATATCCCACAGGATGAGTGAAAGATGCTATTCCAGCAGCAATTGTTTTTATTCATTCACAAGAAGTGGGTGTTATAGGCTTAGGCAGCATTTATTGACCATCCTAATTGCCCTTGAGAAGGTGGTGGTGAGCTGCCTTCTTGAACTGTTGCAGTCTGTGCACTATAGGTGCACACACAAATGTTGTTAGGGAGGGAGTTCTAGGAGTTTGACCCTATGACACTGAAGGGACAGCAATTTATTTTCACATCAGGATGGTGTGCAACATGGAGGGAAACCTAAAAGGGGTGGTGTTCCCATATATCTGCTGCCCTTGTCCTTTTGGATGGCAGAGCTCCAGGGTTCAGAAGATGTTGGTGAAAGACTCCTGATGAGTTGCTGCAATGTACCTTGTGGATTGGTACACACTACTGTCGCTGTGGGTTGGTGGTGGAGGGAGTGAATGTTGAAGGTGGTGGATGTGGTGTCAATCAAGCAGGCTGATTTGTCCTGGATGGTGCTAAACTCTTTAAGTTTTGTTGGAGCTGTACTCAACCAGGCAAAAGGGGAGTACTCCATCATATTCCTGACTTGTAGATGATGGATAAGTATTGGGTGTTCAGGATGTAAGTTTCTCACTATAGAATTCCTATCCTTTGCATGGTTCATCTAGTTCAGTTTCTGGTCAATGGTAACTTCCAGGACTTTGATAGTAGGGGATTCAGCAATTGTAATTCCAGTGACTGTCAAGGGATGATGGGTAGGCTCTCTCTTGTTAGAGATTTTCACTCTATGGCACTTCTGTGGCATAAATGTGATGTGCCACCAGTCAGACAAAACCAGGACTCTATACCAAGGCACTAAGTGTAAGGGACAAGTTGCGTGGAGTGACCACGGTGAGGGTGAATAGGAGGGGGATTAAGAAGACTTAATTCCATTTTGGGGCACATATTGGAAAATTACAATCATGCACTCACAATTTAACTTCCACTGAAAAGAGTGAATCCATGACCTCAGCATCCAGGGAACAACTACATATCCTGCGTGAGAGGAACCTGTGGATTGGTTGATACATGGTGTCTTGCCATGGAGAATGCACCAGAGAATGTTAATTATCAAGATTCTTTGTTAAATGTTGATGTTTAAAAATCTAAACATTTAATTTTTTTAGAAATTCAAAGCAGTCCAAGTAGTTTCTGATTGTCAAAGTATCAGGGAATGCCTGTTTCCTGAGATTTTGTTTGGTTGTGAAAGATACAATAGTGGGAATATTCTGTTTGCAAAGAAGAGAGGTATTTGTGTGAACGTTATGTGGCTTTGAGAATCTTTATATGAGTGACATTGTGAGCTGGACTGGTAACCTTCAATTGGACATTAGTGTTATTCTGGGATGAATGACAGGCAGTCTCTTCTGAAGACAGTTCATAAGTCAATTCATGTTCAAATCAGAACACAGGAAACAACAATATAAAGCAGCCATTTTTAAGTATAGGAAATGTTACTAAGTCAAATATTCAAAATTATACCCTGTATGGGATCAAGTTCGTAAGTACGAGTGTTCATAAGTCAGATGTTTGTAAATGAGGGCCCCCCTGTATTGTTCACTCTGAGATTTGGTATTCTACCTAGAGTGCAAGACCAAAAGCTTTTACAGTATAAAAACTAAAAGAAGTCCAGATGCTCTAAATCAGAAACAAAAACAGAAGGGTCACTGGACCTGAATAGTTAACTCTGATTTCGCTCCACAGATGTTGCCAGACCTGCTGAGCTTTTCCAGCAATTTTTATTTTTGTTTCGGCTTTTACAGTATATTTCTTTTTCCAGGAAAATCAAAACTTTTGTTTAAATCCGTGCAATGAAACTATCAGAATGATAAACAGATTGTTCAACACCCCACAACTTGGGTCCATATTCTACAGGTTAATGAGTTTAAGCCAGACTTACCTGGTATGTGAAGCCATGGGAATCCTCAGAGAGAATCAGCAGGAGGTTTTGGAATAATATCAAACACCTGTTATTAATATCCTACAATTAGAGACACAATTTATTTAATTAGCAGTTTATAAAGGCTCCAGTTTATCAGACTATAAACGGTGTGTAAATATTGATGTACTGATCAAACACGACAGACTGTAGTCAGATGTCCCCTTTGACAGAAATCAGCAGAAGATATTCTTCTGGACTAATAAAATTCTACATTTAAAAATCACACATTCTAAAACTTAACTGGTTCGAAAGTTTTGTTGTTGGACCATTTCGTTAAAGCAAGCAGCTCAATATTCCCTCCGTAGAGTTTGGGAACAGGCAGCTTTCAAGCCTCAGCAGTAGGTTATTACTCAGATCTTGGTGCTGGTTGTAAATATTTATTTTGTCACAGCAACAGGACCAGGGATTGGCAATGTATTGGGATGTTTCCACTTTCATGTGGTTCTACTCTGATTGCCAGATAACACATGCTGGGAGGGGAGGGTGGAGAGGTTGGCAAACAGGCAAGTTTCAGTTTCAGGTCCTTTCCAGTCTTCAGCCTCTCCCCTGCTCCCCAGACTGGGACACAGACTGGAAGCCAGGCTGAGGCAGCACAGTGAAGCTGGAGACACATCTTCAAGAGGCTTGACTATTGTCCTCTAGTTTCCACTCTCCGTGAACTTCAGCTCATCCTTACTTGTGCCCATCCCTTTCATCTCTGGCCCTCGAGGACTGTTGATTTTGTGTGACATAAGTCAGCAACATCCTGATGCAGTTCACAAGAAGCAAATTACTTTATGTGGTTGCCTGAGTAATGCAATGGCCCCAGTCCATACCTGGCAATAATCAATTCAACTGCTGTTTGGAATTGGGTAAGAATGTCATGGACTGACTCACTCCGTTGCTCAACAATGATGTGGGATTTTTAATATTGGAATGAGATGTTCATGCATGGGAGAAATTCTCAACACTGCACAACATGGCCCTCTAGTTGTCCACTCAAATCCAAAAGTAATGTTTTGGAATACGACTCATGAACAACTGGGGGGTCTTATGTTCCAGAGGGTTGTGTCATTGCCTCTAAGTCAGGAGCTCCTTGGCTTGTGCACCACCCAAGGACATTGATTGCCAAGAAGGAGCAAAACAGATGGATGGAAAGCCCTGCTAATCCTTCCACCACCCAGCAGATGGAGCTAAGACCAGGAGACCGAGTGTTGGAAAGAATGTTGGATAATCTGCAACCACTATCGTCACTCCAGACTACAACATGCCTGTAAAAGTGTATGTTGCCACAGGAACTTGGGCTCCCTGAGTGAGTGGTAACACCAGGCCCACCATGTGAACAATGGGACACGCACCATGATCAATGTTGGGTGTGTCCAGTGACAACCTAGAGCCAATTTCACTGGCTCCACCCTTTCTGGAATTTTGCACCACTGAGGTTTTCCCCTCACCTCATGCCTGAGTTTATTGGTGAGTAATTGATGGCAGTCATTGGTCAGCAACTCTATAGCCATTATATCATGTTGGCGGAGGTCAAACGAGATGCACCTTGGAATACTTCCATCAGGCAATTCTCACGGTCCTAAATCCTGAGATAGGGCTTCAGACATAGCCTTTTGAGTCCAAATGGAGTTCCTATCCATCGTATCTAATTGGCAGTGCCTGCAGTGGAACGGTTTCATTTATCTAATGCCTACTGGGTGGCCCAGTGGTTAGCACTGCTGCCTCACAGCACCAGGAACCTAGGTTCGATTCCAGCCTCAGGCTGGAATATGTGTAGAGTTTGCATATTCTCCCCGTGTCTGCATGGGTTTCAACCCACTGTCCAAAGATGTGCAGGTTAGGTGAACTGGCCATGCTAAATTGTCCCATAGTGTCCAGGGATGTGTAGGTTAGGTGCATTAGTTAGGTGAAATGTAGAATAATAGGGGAAAGAGTCTGGGTGGGATACTCTTCAGAAGGTCAGTGTGGGGCCAAATGGCTTGTTCCCACACTTTGGGATTCTATTCTTACCTCAGTGAGTATTGTATGATATCAATTTGACCCCAGTGGTGGTCAGGCCCCTTTGGTAGTTCAGTATCTTACAGGAATCAGTCCTAAGATAAAAACACAAGACACAAGAGCTGGAGTAGGCCATTCAGCCCCTCCAGCTTTCTCCATCATTCATTCAATATGATCACAGCCAACCTTTTGCCTCAACTTCATTTCCCCATTTCTGCTGATATGGGGACCCAATGCAAGTATATCCTTCCTTCTTCCTCTGAGAAACATTGGAACGGGGTAACAATGGCATTCCTTACCTTGCAGGGCTGACGGCAAATTTTAACCTTGGAGCAATGAATCATCTTCCCTAGGTCTTCCAGCTTCACCCCGCTTTGATCCCACTCCTTAATGGGGTAGTAACATAATTTTGATTCTATGTCTTCTTTATCATTTTGTTTCGCTTCCTAGTTGAAACAGATAAAATGGTCACGATTGACAGCAGAGCCAGCAACCCCCGGGGAAATCAATCACTAATTATCGACAGAGTGAGGAGAACATTAAAACTCAAGCACGGGTGGAATAGAAACGTTTGGATGTTAAGATGTGGAAAATAAAATAATTGCAGCTAAACACAAGCCACATTGACCCACAGGTCACACATTTACATATCTGATTGAGGCTATAAGCCTCGCAGCATTCCTTCATTTTAGCTTTATCCCTGGTTAAGCAGATATCCCGGGTCTCGGAAAACCCAGCAGCTAATGAGAGATGATAACTGGTGGATCAGGAAGCTAAGGCCACTCCAACACTGCTTGTGGGCTAGCAGGAGTGTTTCCTGCTGCATGGCCCTCCCAGGAATCCAAACCTGTGCTCATCCAAACCTTTTGTGGTCAGAGATTTCCTACACCCTTTGATACATCCTGTTGACTTTAAAATCCATTCCCCCTCAAACCACCCTTACCAAATTTTTATTCCTCCAATCTCCCTTTCCCACGTACCCTCCCCTACTGATCTCAGATCAAATTCAGTCTCCGATAATTCCAACTGCCTGGCCTCCATTTTTCCTTACCAATCCCACTTTCCTACCATTTCCGGGTCTCCCCCATCTGGTTTTTGATCTCCCCCAGCAGCACCAACCCCATCATCTCCCTCACCACACCAAATCCTGGCTTCCACCCAGATCAGCCGTTCCAATCTCCCCCCTCACTACAATGATCTCCCCTTTCTCACTCCTACCCTACTGCCCCTTATGATCGCTGACTCCTCTTCAACCACCCACTACCCCAGAGAATCTCCCCCCAAGTCCCAAGCCCTCCCCTGATGAAATGGGGCTCACTGGACCTAGGTGCTACCCACATTTTGAGATAAAAACTTGACATCAACAAATCAAACATGGCTGCCACTCCCTCAAGCTGGAATTCAGGCAGGTCTCTGGGATGAATTTGGAGCTTTATGATATTAGAATCATAGAATCCCTACAGTGTGGAAACAAGCCATTTGGCCCAACAAGTCCACACCAACCCTCCGAAGAGTAACCCATCCAGACCCATTCTGCTACCGTATTACTCTACATTTACACATGACTAATGCACCTAACCTACACATCCCTGAACACTATGGACAACTTAGCATGGCCAATTCATGCTAACCTGCACATCTTTGGATTGTGGAAGGAAACTGGAGCATCCGGAGGAAACCCACACAGACACGGGGAGAATGGCGACTGTCTGTGTGGAGTTTGCACAGAGGCTGGAATTGAACCCGGGTCCCTGGTGCTGAGAGGCAGCAGTGCTAGCCACAAAGTGTGATGTGTGAAACGGATTCATCTGCGATTTTGAACCCTAATAAAGGGCATCAATGCCTTAGTTAAAGCAGTAGATGCAGAAATTTCATTCCAGCAACCGGAGGCATTTGTTATTGATATTGTATGGCTCTATTTCCTCCCAAAATCTGATGAACATACGTTGCTTGTTGCATTTTTTACATTGTGGAAAATGTGCTCATTATCCATTTTTAGTTCATTTAAGAAATCGCCCTGGACTAATCGGGAACAAAGGAGGAACGAGTTCTGGAGTGTGAAACATACTACTAATCTTTTTGAAACAAGGCTGCAGCAGGAATGTGTTGGGAAGTATGCACAGACTGCTTGGCTCAAAATCCATATGGGCTCCACCTAAATGCAATTAGTGCAACATCTTTGAAAGCAGAGAGCCATGGCTGAGGCTGAGTTGCAGTCAGCTCAGAGGGAATTGGGAGAACCAGACCCTGCTCTGGCTGCAAGCCTGAAACGACAGGCTTATGCATGGTTGGAGTTAAAGCAGAAGACTGCAAGTGCTGGGAGTTTGAACGAAAAAAAAACCTCTATCTAAAACCTTGTTTTTTTTTTAGATAGAGGCCTTCACAAATTCAGGAAGTTCCACAGCAGTTCTATTTGTTGTTAATCTAGGAAGGGTGTCAGCCAACTGTGCACAGCAAGATCCCACAAACAGCAATACGATAAGCAACAAAGCGATTTCTTTTTAGTCAATGTTGTTTGAGGGTTAATTATCGACCGGGAAATTGGAGGAAACTTCCCTTACTCGGCTTCAAAACGTGTAAAACTGATGGGGCATCACATCTGAAAGAGGGCTGTTGTGCTAGCCTAGATTACATGCAGAAGGCACGCTAGTTATCTGCTGCAGAGTCAAAAAGTGTGGCACTGGATAAGCACAGCAGGTCAGGCAGCATCCAAGGAGCCCTTCATTGAAGGGCTTATGCCCAAAACGTCGACTCTCCTGCTCCTCAGATGCTGCCTGACCTGCTGTGCTTTTCCAGCGTGTGTGTGAGTGTGAGAGAGAGAGACAGACAGCGAGAGAGACAGAGACAGAGAGACATAATTTGTTGTTCCTCTTTATGGATGACTAACATGCTGTCTGTGGTTCTGATATATATTTATATTTAAATGACATTTTATTAGCTTTCCAATGTGGCATTTTCCCAAACCTATTCCAGCTCTGCACAGTGTGGAGAGAAAAGTTATGCAAGAATAAAGAAGTCTTGCAACATCTGTCAGAATTAGTTGGCATTGATTTTGCTGGCTTTGATGTGGCTGGACTTTGTCAGTGTGTCCCTGAGGCAAGACAGTTGGCAACTTGATCTAAACTGGCAAACAAAAATTATATACTATCTGTACCTCAAGAATATTTTTCTTTCATTCATGGGATGTGGGCATCAATGGCTCTTTTATTGCTTTCATTATTCTTAAGCAGGTGGGGCTTTCTGCAACCCTTGCAGTCTGTTTGGTGTAGGCACCTCCCCCACAATGCCATTAGGGAGGCAGTTCTGGGATTTTGACCCAGCGACAGTAGAGGAACAACAATATGCTTCCAAGTCAGGATGGTGGATGTCTGCAGAGGAACTGGTAAGTGGTGGTGTATCTGCTGCCCTTGTCCTGGTTGATCGAAGCTGCCGTTGGTTTGGAAGGTGTTGTCTAAGGAAACTTGGTGAATTTCTGTACTGCATCTCCACAGCCTTATCAGTCAACCTTAAAAATTATGACATTGCTTTTCTTTCCGGAAAGTGCACTATGAAAAACACTGATGCATCTAATTTTTTCACTGTGCAGCAGTGATGGCTGTAGTGTGGGCTCAGTGGGTGGTACTCATACCTCTGGGTTAGGTAAATGGGAGATCATGCCTTATTCAGTACATGCTGTAGACATGCTGAACAATTAGAGGTACTGTTGTTTGCTTTGGCTGGGATGTGAAAGATCTCATGGCACTATTATGATGAGAGGAAGTGAGTTCTTCCCAATGTGACATGGGCAATACATATTTCACAAACAACAAGAATAAAACCAGGATGCTGCCTGAACTGGAGGGCATGTCTTATGACGAAAGGTTGAGGGAGCTAGGACTTTTCTCATTGGAGCGAAGAAGGATGAGAGGTGACTTGATCGAGGTGTACAAGTTGATGAGAGGCGTAGATAGAGTGGATAGCCAGAATCTTTATCCCGGGGTGAAAATGGCTATCATGAGGCGGCATAATTTTAAGATAATTGAAGGTACATTTAGGGGAGATGTCAGAGGTGGGTTCTTTACACAGAGTGTGGAATGCACTGCCAGCGGTGGGGTAGTAGAGTCAGATACATTAGGGATATTAAGTGACTCTTGGATGGGCACATGGAAGATTGTACAGTGAAGGGTATGTAGGTTAGAGTGATCTTCGAGTAGGATAAAAGGTCAGCACAACATCGAGGGCTGAAAGGCCTGTACTGCGCTGTACTGGTCTATGATCTAAAACAAAATAATCTGGTAATTATCACATTGCTGCATTTAGACCTAGCTACACACCAATTGGTTGCCCTCATATTCTACATCACACCAAAGGCTACACGTCAGAGAGTATTGAATCAGCTGAAAATCTCTTTAGGACATTAAAACGTCAACCAATTGGGATGATAAAAATGCATATTTATTCTTTTGCTTTTGTTAAATCCAAACTAATTTATAGCTTGTTATCATAGGTTTTCACTTAATACTGAAGAGAATTAGATTTTAATTAAATGTCCAGTTGTAGATGCTCTTCAATGCCATGTTCTTATAATTAGAATGGTGTCAAATCACAAAATTGTTATGGTGCAGAAGGGGGCCATTTGGCCCATCGCTTAGAGCCAATATCCCTGAATTTCATTTCCACCCAGACAAAATATCCAATACCATCTTGAATGCCTCAATTAATCCTTCTTCTCCAGGCAGTGTATTCCACATCCTAACTACTCACTCTATGAAAAAGAGCTTTTTCACGTTAGGAGCAGCATGATGGCTCAGTGGTTAGCACTGCTGCCTCACAGCGCCAGGGACCTGGGTTCGATTCCAGCCTTGGGTGACTGTCTGTGTGGACTTTACACATTCTCCCTGTGTCTGCATGGGTTTCTGCTGGGTGCTCCAGTTTCCTCCCACAATCTAAAGATGTGCGGGTTCAATGGATTGTCTGTGGGAAATGCAGAGTTACGGGGACAGGAGAGGGGGATGAGTCTGGGTGGGATGCTCTTCTGAGGCTAGCTGGAAACGTGGTGGGACAAATGGCCTGCTTCCACGCTGTAGGAATTCTATGACCACTCCTCCAATGCTGAAATGTCACTTTAATAAAAGGCACTGATCAGTTCCTAATGCTCTTAACCTAGCTCCCACGGAAGGGGATTCCATGTTGGAGCTGTTGCTGAAATTCTGATCCACACCTCTGTTCCTCCAGTCATCACAACTTCAATATCCAGCAGGTCAGATTTGTCTTTGTCTAGATTGTTGCGTCACTTCAACAACACCTTGATTTCCAAGCCCTAGCCAAAGGTTCGTGTCATTCTTTTACCTTGCCCCTTCCACTTCGCTGACCCACAGGCCTCCAAACAAATACAGCCTACCTTCAACACTCGCCTCTTACTCCTCTCCCACATCCATCGCTCCACCACTGGTGCATGCTCGCTCTTTAAGACTGTTAACTCTGGAGTCCGAAACCACTCTCCTCCATTAAAATGTTCCTCAGCACATCTCTTTAATACAGCTTTCCTTCTTAGCACTGATTATGTTGTTTGGTGCCATATTTTGTTTGAAATTGCTCAAATGCAACACTTTGGGATCCTTTATTCTCAAAGAGATGCTACATAAATGCACATCGATATTTAATCATGTATCATCGTGAAATCATGAACCCATTTATGATGTTAATGGTGTTTAAGTGTTCTGATGTATATACATAAGTATGCAGGCTATTACATCATCATGTAGGTTACAGGAATATTATCCTTTATTATGAGAGGAATCAAACATGACATTAAGGATGTTATGCTTCAGTTATACACAGCGTTCACTTTAGCAGGAAGAATAAAAAAGTAAGATATTACTTGAACGGAGAATGACTGGAAATCCAAGATGCAGAGACATCAAGGTGTTATAGTGTTTGACTCACAAAATGTTAGAATGCAAGTTCAGCATGTAACCAAGAGGTGTAGTTAAACAGATGCTATTCTTTATTACATGAGGAATTGAATATAAAAGTTAGGCTATACAGGGCATTGGCAAGACCATGTCTTGAATACTGCATGCAGTTTTGGTCTTCATATTTAGGAATAGATGGAAATGCATTCGATGCAGTTCAACAAAGGTTTATACAGAAGAAAAGTTGCTATTGTCCCACTTGTTCATAGAGAGTAATAACTACTGCTGGCTTAACCTAAGGATTACTGTACTTTAGGCAAAGAGAGAACGTTTTGGTGAGCTCAGATGGAATTGAGCCCACACTATTGGTGTTATCCCACATTGCAAACTAGCCAGCCAGCCAACTAATCCCCATTCACACTGTGAGGGTGGTCTCACAAGCAAAGGGGGGAAAAAACTGGTTTGATTCCAATGGAGTTTAGGAAAGTGAGGTATGACTCGGTTGAAGATTATATATATTTATTTTTTTCTTTTTAACCCCCACACTACCACCTAAGTGCGGTAGTGCTTATTTTTTCTCCCCAGCACCCATGGTGTGTGTGTGCAGGTGTGAGACACAGTGAAAGACACAAAGTGCACGAATCTTTATTCAATTTCCACCACCAGGAAGATAGGAAAACACCCGGGTGGCCAGTGACAAACACTGCCCTTCACATCAAAGGGCAGTGCTATGTGACGGTTGAAGATTATAAGACCTCAAGCAGCCCTGACGAGATGGACAGGGTTAGGATGATTCCTGTTATGTGTCAGTCCAGACCTGGGGGTGGGGGGAACGCTGTCTCAAAGTCAAGGGTGACCCTTTGAGAACAGAGGTTACCTTCCTCTCTGAGGGCTGTTCCATGTTAGAACTCTGCCTCAGAAGATGGTGAAAGCAGTGTCATTGCCTAAGTTAAAGGCAGCAGTGAATGGATGTCCGATAGGCAAGAGAACCAGGGCTTATTGGAGTAGATGACAAAGTGGAATTCGAAACACTGACAGATCAACATGACCTGATAGAATGGCAGAGCAAGCTTGAGAGACTGAATGGTCATCTTCCGCTCCTATCCTATTTGTTAAAGATAGCGAACAGATTGCTTCCTCAATCCGAAGCATTTCATTTGGGGCTCAGTTGGAGATGTGACCCTTTCACATTTCTCCCCAGTTCTATGAGCGAAGGTCAGAAGTCATAAATGATTGTCTCACAGATTCTAGGGTCCAGAAAATGACTGAGAAGAGCTCAGCAATACAATGAGGGAGGTCACTCAGTCCTGCCGCTGCCTCTAGTTCACGCAGAAACAGGGAGAGTATCAGCATCATTGCCGTACACTGTAATTCAAATCAGTGACTCATGTACAGATGTCGCCTGAGGCTGTGTGGGAGCTGTTTACGACAAGAATTCTCAGACCGAAGAAGAAGTGACACAATGGCTGCTGCAATAGTTCAGGAAATTACACATTTATTGTTTGCTGAAGCTTCTGTAGTGAAAACTAACAGCAATTTAACGGTTTCGGAAATAGAAACAAGGTGAACCCATTAGGGTTGAGGTGTGAGTTGTCAGTGTAACAATGTCACAGAGTAGGCATAGCCACAACAGTCCAATGTCACTCTGTCACTGGTTAGTTTTCAATAAGATGGCCAAGAATCTTTCACGTTACCACATTTGACAGCTAATACTTCCATTTATATATCATTGCTAGATAGAACATTCTCCCGCTCCTCGGCTGCTGCCTGGCCTGCTGTGTTTTTCCAGCACCACATTTTTCAACTCTGATACTCCAGCATCTGCAGTCCTCACTTTCTCCTAGAACACAGACTTGGACTGCTTGAAGTATTTACTACGATGATTTATGATGTTTCATATTGGGTGGCATTGCCTAATGCCTTGGCAGGTGAGCCAGTAATGTTCCCAAAATGGAGTGAATGACGTGATCTGCTCGGAGCGGGATGTTGCTGAGTGGTGCAGCTTGGCTGTGGCACTAAGGAAAATCATTGAACCAGACAGAACAAAAATAGACCATATGACCTATTGCTCCTATGAAGGGACCTCCTATTATCCCCACTGCCCATGATCTCTCTCTGCTGCCCTGCAATTAAGTATTCACCTAATTCCATACTGAAAGTTGGAATTGAATATTTTTTCATCACCATTTCAATCTGACTTCAACCAGAACAATTAACAGTTTACAAAAAAAAAAATCTCAACTCCACCTTCTCTAATTTACTAGTTAATTTACATTCCCACTCACCATTGACCCCGCTATCAGTGGAAACAATTTACTCAAGAATTTATTCCATCAAAAGCCCTTGCTTTTTCTTCTCAAACTAGTGCTATAGGATCTTCAATTTCCACTTGACTTTCAGACAAAACTTTAGTCTAATCCAAAGGCAACATCTCTGACAATGCAGCTCTCCTGTCGCATTGCACTAAAGTATTAGCCTAGCTTATAAACTCACATTCTGGTGTGGGCTCATGTCTCCAACAATGCCTACTCTTCAAAACAATTACCTCATTGGCTGTCATATGCTTTGGAATGTCAAGAAATTACAAAAGGTGCCAAACAAATGCAAGTCTTTCTCTTCACTGGAAGCACAAGATGGGTGACCCAGTTGGTGAGATGTGTTATATTGCACATGCTAGCTTCTGTCGTGGTACATTCACCTTTTAAAGCTGCATGTTATGTTTGTTAGCATGGGAACAAATAGGAGCTTACCTGCACTAAATGTGTTTTTGCCTTTGGGACGGGATCGGCTTCCTTCAGCTCAGTTGCTGGCTTCTTCTGTACCTTGGCATAAATCTCCCGTGTTGGTTGTTCCCTGTGTGACAGAGAGGAACTGTAATGAAGGTATATTTGTTTTTGGGGAATTACTGAATTGTAGATACGTATCAGCATGTGTAAGAAGCAGGAGGGAAATTTGTGCTGGAGGATATTAAGTCACACTTCACACCAATGGTCCCTTTGTTAAGCTAACATAGAAACTTGTGTACTTTCAGCTTATCTAGGTGAGGGATCATTGTGCCAGTGAATGGACACTTGAGTAAATTTGGCACAAATGGAGCACTATATCTTTCTCCACCTACTAACCTTGTTGAAAGATTTGGAGGTGCCAGGTGGAGGATATGTTGGAAGCGTTGGCATGAGCATATAACAGGAAATGTGCCCAAAGTTGTCCAGATCTAAAGCATACTCATTGGTGTTTCAACGTAGCATCTTTCCATTTCCCACAGAGACCCTGTTATTGGCTGCTGACAAACCCTCAATTAGAGACAAAAAAAACTGCAGATGCTGGAATCCAATGTAGACAAGCAGGAGGCTGGAAGAAACAGCAAGCCAGGCAGCATCAGGAGGTGGAGAAGTCAATGTTTTGGGGTGTAACCCTTCTTCAGGACTGGGGTGGTTATGGGCGGAGCTGCAGATATAGGGAGTGGCAGGACAGGGTGGTGAAGTGGGGATACATGAAGGCAGGTAGAGGGTACAACCTGGTTGGTCAATGGGAGGAATGACTCCGGTTGGTGGCAGGGAGGAGTGGAAGGGAGGGGGAGGGGCTGGAAAGGGAGTCGGGGAAGGGGGAGGGAGGTTATTTGAAATTGGAGAACTCGATATTGAGTCCTCTGGGCTGTAGGCTGCCCAGGCAGAGGATGAGGTGCTATTCATCCAATTTGCGGTGTGGTTCATTGTGGCATTGGAGAAGGCCAAGGATGGTCATGTCAGACAGGGAGTGGTTGGGGGAATTGAAATGGGCGGTGACTGCGAGATCCGGTCAGCTCCTGTGGGCCCAGCTGCGATGCTCGGTGAACCATTCCCTAAGTTTACATTCGGTCTCTCCGATGTGGTCTTCCCTACATTGGGAGCACCTGATGCAGTATACTAGGTTGGAAGAGAAGCAAATGAACCTCTGTCTCACCTGGAAGGACTGGTTGGGGCCCTCGGAGGTGAGGGGGGTGGTGTACCAGCAGGTTTTGCATCTTTTCTGGTTACAGGGAAAGGTACCTGAGAGTTCGGGGGAAAATTCAGTGGGGAGAGTGGCACAAACCAAGTACTGTCAAAGGGAGCGGTCCTTGTGGAAGGCAGAGAAGGGTGGGGGAGGGGAAGATGTTCTTGGTGGTGGAGCCTAGTTGGAGTTAGCGTTTAAGGATGATGCATTTGATGAGGACACTGGTGGGTGGAGGTGGGGACAGAGGGTTCTCTGTCCTTATTGCGTTGGGAGGGGATGGTGGTTTAGAGCAGTGGAACAGGTGTGTGGTGGAGGGCTGTCTGAATAACGGAGGGAGGAAAAGCACGTTGTTCAAGATAGGTGGACATCTGGGATGCTCGCAAGTGGAATGTGTCCTCATCCGAGCGGATGTGGCGGAGGCGGAGGAACTGGGAGATTGTTATGGAGTTCTTGCAGAATATTGAGTGGGAGGTGGTGTAGTCCAGGTAGTCATGTGAGTCTGAAAGCTTGTAATAAACGTCCATCTGGAGACTGTCACTGGAGTTGGAAATGGTGAGGTCGAGAAAGGGGAGGGAGGTGTCCGAAATGGACCAAGTGAATTTGAGGGTAGGGTGGAAGTTGTGGGTGAAGTCGATGAACTGCTCCAGTTCAGCCTGGGTTTAGGACACTGCTCTGATGCAGTCATTGATGTAACGGCAGGAGAGTTGGTGCATGGTGCCTATGTAGGTACTGAAGAGGGACTGTTCAACATGGCCAACAAAGAGGAGTTGTAGTTGGGGCCCATCCAAATGGCCATAGCCACCCCCTGGATTTGGAGGAAATGGAAGAGTTGAAGGAAAAGTTATTGAGGGTGAGGACCAGGTTGGCGAGGCAGAGGAGGGTGTTGGGGGAGGGGGACTGGATGGGTCTGTTGGACAGGAAGAAGTGGAGACCCTGGAAGCCGTCCTGATGGACGTGTATAAGGACTGCATTCCATAATGAAGATAAAGTGCTGGGACCCAGGGAACTGGAAGCTCCTGAAGAGATGGAAGGTGTAGTTGGTATCACGGATGCAGGTGGGAAGAACGTGTCCTAAGGGGGAAGAGGATGGAGTCAAGGTAAGACAAACCATCAATAACAACATGGCACGTCACCCTTGTAGAGTACTGAAGGTTATTTGCCTCTACTAGGACTTTCTGATCCCCTTGCCCCTCTTAGCCTCAGAAATAGTAGGGATGGCACTGTGGAGATTTCATGGCCCCATGCAAGTATGTTGGAGGGTTTGAGCTACAGGGAGAGGCGGAACAGGCTGGGGCTGTTTTCCCTGGAGTGTCAGAGGCTGAGGGGTGACCTCAGAGGTTTATAAAATTATGAGGGGCACGGATAGGGTAAATAGACAAAGTCTTTTTCCTGGAGTGGGGGAGTCCAGAACTAGAGGGCATAGGTTTAGGGAGGGGGGGGGGGAAAAGATATAAAAGGGACCTAAGGGACAACTTTTTCACGCAGAGGGTGGTAGGTGTACGTATGAGCTGCCAGAGGAAGTGGTGGAGACCGATACAATTACAGCATTTAAAAGGCTTCTGTATGGGTATATGAATAGGGAGGGTTGAGAGAGATATGGGCCGGGTGCTGACAAATGGGACTTGATTGGTTGGGATATCAGGTCAGCGTGGATGAGTTGGACTGAATGGTCTGTTTCCATGCTGTACATATCTATGACTCTATGCAGCAGCTTTTCAGGATTGCCAACTCATGGATAATGAAGGTCAATGATGTTAATACAATAACAGTAAGTTCACTGTAGCCATTTCACATAGCCACCTGCAAATAGAATTTTTAACAAATAAAGAAACAGCAGAACAAAAAAGAATAGTCTTTATCAAAGAACAGCCTATAAAGGGTGGCAGAGGGGTTAGCACTGCTGCCTCACAGCACTAGGAACTTGGGTTCAATTCAATCCTCAGGCAACAGTCTGTGTGGAGTTTGCACATTCTCTCCGTGTCTGCGTGGGTTTCCTCCAGGTGCTCCAGTTTCCTCCTATAGTCCAAAGATGTGCAGGGTCAGGTGGATTGGCCAGGGATGAGCAGACCAGGTGGATTAGCTGTGGAATATGCAGGGTTATAGGGTAGGAGGGGTGGGATGCTCTTCGACAGGCTGAATGGTCTGCTTCCATACAGTATGGGATTCTATAATTATTGGCACCAGTTCTGAGGGGCTTGGATAAGACAAATAGGGTTTCCGTGGTAGTGAACAAAATATCACTAAAAGATGAAGGCAAAGATATCAAGTCATTCTATTTTGAATTGAAACAGTTGCTAGGAATCAAGGTGCCTGATACAAACTGGTGGAAGCAGAGTTCCCGGCAGTGTTCATATCAGATGTGGGTGAATACTTTTAGAATATCAATGTAAAAGGTTATGAAGAAAGGGTCAGAAATGAAGTTAACTATTCTTATAAAAAAAAGGCCAGTCTAGCACCATGGGTAGAATGGACTCCTACAATACAAATGTGAAGGTATTAAGCGTGTGTAGAAATTAAATGAATGAATGGTCATATATGACTTTCGCTCAATATTAATTGAACACCTGACCCAATAAACCTTGAACACATTGCAAAGAGACAAGCAACACGTGTGTCAGAATAATTTACAGTTGGATGATAAATTTCTCACATACATGAGGAGGAAAACTCTAAACAAGAAATGAAATTGGCAATGGGAATCTGAATGTTACTCTTTTAACATAATTGTGAAAATAAGTGAAATAATAATGTGAAAAATGTGATTATGATCAGAGCATTGCAATATATGTTAATTGTCCGTCAATCACACATCAGAGAACCTTCTTTCTTTAAAGGCCTGTACTTGGAACCATGAGACAGTAGAGTAGGCCATTCAGCCTGTTGACTCCATTCTGCCAGTCAATGATCATGGCTGATCTAGTAATCCTCCACTCCACTCTCCAGCTTTTACCCCAAAACTTATAATTCCCTTTCCTGATTAAAAATCTATCTCAGCCTTGAACATGTTCATTGACCCAGCCTCAACAACCCTCTGCAGTAAAAAAAAATCCACAGACTAACAACTAGATGAGAGGAAAAAAATCATCTCTGTCTTAAACATACAACCCCTTATTCTGAGATTACACCCTCTCATCTTTGGTTTCCCTTTGTGGGAGAGTCTACCTGGCCTGTCCCCGCTCCCTCCCCATGGACGCTGTCTGACCCGCTGTAATCCCCAGCATTTGTTGTTTTCAGTCAAGTCCCCTTAGAATCTTGTATCTTTCAATAACATGACCTGGCATTCTTATAAACTGCAACCTGCAGTCTCTCCCACATCAAATGTTACAAAATGAACCGAATGATGTCACAAAAACTTCTGAGTGATGATTACACAAAGCAACCAATACATCCCATGGAATTGGGGGGGTAAAATAAACAAAGCGGAGTTTTTGTACAAAACTACCCCTTTAATTTCTACAGGCAATGCAACGGTTAACAGATTCAGCCACTTCTTTCTGCGTACCATTTTCACACACCCGTTCAATCGTCGAACATAAAGTGCATGTTGCAATACTCGATTAAGGGACAATACACCTCATGGTTTGTGGTTGAGTTAGACCAGCACGCAGCTGTGTTCATTCATGGTGTAAAATAAAACAAAGCTTTGCAGATGCTGGAAAGCTGAAACACACACAAAAACAAAACAAAAACACAAATTGCTGCAGAAACTCCGTGGAGACAGGGGGAGAGAGAAACAGGTTTAATTAAGAGTCGTGCTGGACTCGCAGGATCTCTGCAACGACAGAGTTTCTGCCACAATTTCTGGGTGTGTGTTTCACACAAGGTGTGCTATTATACTCCATGTGGATTAAGTTACAGTCCTGTCACTCCCTGCCATTCATAGGTTACTTTGCACATTCTGCTCTCATTTCAAATGGAACTTATTTAACCGAGTGACAGCTTGCGGTTGTTGTCTGGCTGAAGCAGTTAAAATCTAAGCTGCTCACAGTGTTGAAACTTTCAGTCTGTATTAACAGTCGCCCCCTACTCCAATTGATGATGTGCATGTTACCATTCTAAATGTTTGACTGTTTTAGAAATGACCAGTCGAGGGTTTTTCACAGTTCTGTTTTGGTACAGCTGAAAGTTCTGCTGCTGTTAACACTACACTTTAACTCTACGTACCATTGATCTCTCGACTTGTTCGTGGGCTTCCTCAATCGGCGTTCCTTCTTTGTAATACAGGATAAAATGTTGCCCATTCCAACCGAGAAGCCGAGCCAACAGTGGCTCCCAAAGCCCAATATCCAAATACAAGCTGATGGATAGTCTGGTGCCAATCACTTGCTACCTGTGAGTGAGTGTGTTGTAACTTCTCGCCAGTTTCCGCTTTAAACTGAATGACTCCAATGGGTGGGGACAAGAAGACTCAAACCTGAGTCAAACCTGTCAGGTGGGTCAAAGGTCTTATGTTTCCCAGATAAATGCAACACCCACAATGCCTCACAGGTAAATGAACGAGGGAAGAATGTTTTTCCTGTAAGCTTGGTGTTAGGGCTGACTTGATTGTACAAGCCTACAGTGTGTGCAGCCCCTGTGCAGTGGTACCAGCGTTACTGTTAACCAGAGCATGTTTGTAACTGAATTGGCTTGTTTGTTTCAGAACACAGTGTTTGTCAGGTGATCATTTTGTGAAAAGTACTTGGAAGTTAGAATAACTTTACACAGGGGTGTGTGCTTCAGAATCTATCATTTCATCCCTTCTGCTATTATTAGTACTGGTTAGCTCAGAACAAAAAGGATCTTGAGAGGACTTTCCAGTCCCACTGCATCTTGGGATGGAGACACCAGACACTCTTATTGCCCACGTGAACAGATATTGCTGGAAAAGCTCAGTGGGTCTGGCAGCATCTGTGGAGAGAAATCAGGGTTAATGTTTGGGGTCCAGTGACCCTTCCTCAGAATTGTACTGTGGAAGGGTCACTGAATCCAAAACATTGTTGAGCAACGATATAGGTGGGACGGTGGCTCAGTGGTTAGCACTGCTGCCTCATAGCACAAGGGAACAATGTTCGATTCCAGCCTTGTGTGACTGTCTGTGTGGAGTTTGCACATTCTCTCCGTGTCTGTGTGGGTTTCCTCACAGTGCTCTGGTTTCCTCCCATAGTCCAAAGATGTGCAGGGCAGGGTGGACTGAAACGTCGATTCTCCTGCTCCTTGGATGCTGCCTGACCTGCTGCGTTTTTCCAGCAACACATTTTTCAGCACTCATCTCCAGCATCTGCAGTCCTCACTTTCTCCAGGGTGGATTGGCCAGGGGAAATTGCCTATAGTGTCCAGGGATGCGGCAGCTAGGTGGGTTAGCCTTGGGAAATGCAGGGATATGATAGGGAAATGGGTCTACGTGGGATGCTCTTCGGAGGGTCATTGTGGACTTTATGGGCTGAACGGCCTGCTTGCACATTGTAGGGATCCTATTGTTTATTTTAAAAAGCACAAACAAAGAGCATTCACTTGGAAACAGGTTTGCCTTTTGGGTTTGGACTTCCTGTCTCTGGGTCAAATGGCAACCACATACCCTCACTGTGTGGGAAGCAGTCACCAATGGCTTTATTCTGTTTGTATCAAAAAAAATCTGTATTCTGCCAATGTTTATCTCATTGGTAGCACAAACTGGCAGTGATTTTTCCAGAATTTTCCATTGAGTGACTAAAGGATGTGTTCGCCATTCACTGCCAGGCAGCAGGTAGGGGCTGTGGTAGGGACAAAGGAGACCACGCAGCTCATGAGGAGCAATGTTCCTGGTCAATTCAGACCGAGTGAAGAGATGCCTCAAGACAGAGACCACCCTGTGCAACCTTAGAGCACTTAGATTAAAGAATGGCCTTTTATAAAAGCAGCAAGATCACTATTCTGGGGGAAAAACTCATCCCACCCCCACAGGACAACTTGTGGCCAGGCTAGTGGGCAGGTGCGGAGGGGTCTCAAAGCCTATTGGGAGCGCTGGCCCCCATTAGACTACCGCCAGTCAGCGTTGCACAATTAACCATCTAACACCCCCCCCAATCGACCTTGAAAGTCTTGCAGGCTTTGTTGACGTCCATTCGATCTCCAGGAAACTGAACCAGGGGCAGGTCGACACCGTCAAACCCGTCAAACAGTGTGGGACTTTGCACATCTCTGTAATTGGTCCCATTTGTGGGGGTGAGAAACCAGTTCTCCAACTGAGAAAGCCATTGGAACCAGACAGATGTAAATTGTCTCGTCAAAAAGAGAGAGAGAAACTGGAAATTTGATTACAACTGTAGCCAAAAAGCTAGACAGTGCCTGAAAGTTGGAGAGAAGAAAGGGTGAGGGAGGAGATTCCAGATCATGGGTGACACTTGGCTCAGCACATAGCAGTCATAGTAGATTAAAGTAATGAGAGATGTGTCCGTCTGGTAAATCCTGTTAGGGAGTGTGCATGACTCTCATCCTTGCTCTTATTTTGATGACATAGCAATATTCATTGGTTAAACCAACATATTGACACATGGAAGATAAACAAAATAAAATGTGGAATTAATTATCTTCAAGAGTGACTGTCCTCAGGAGAAATAGAGATATATTGAGAAGCAGCAAAGTAAAATCAAAGCAATAACTGAGCTGCCAAATGTTATTTTTGAACTGTGATCTTTAATTGGTTCACACTGATTTTAGCACTTGAGGTTAGGGTTATGGATGAATTTCCTGCTGAGGCTATTTATTGGGGTTATGGTTGGAGTTGAAGCTACGGATAAGATTGTTGGATGAATTTAACATTAATTAGGGATGGGACTGTGATTAGGATTAATATTAAACATTGTATTATACTTAAGGTTAGGTTTACAGTTAAGCTAAGTTTTGGGGGCTAGGTTCAATATACACCATAGTCACTTTAACTCTGTGAAAAAGTTTGTGGCCACTATTTTACAACATCTGAGTGCCAGATAATGCAGGAAACCAGGAGGAATAATCTGTGTAATTGTTAAAGCTTTACAACATCACTTTATTGCATGACTGCAGTTCCTTTGATACCAGTCTCACCTCTCAGAAGGTTGTTATAGTGCTACCACAGTACATACATGCATAAAAGTGTCCATTTATGTGCTATGTCTCGCATGCATACACTGACACATAATATAGACAGCATTACAATCTACTGTTGAGACAATCAATACAGAAAGTACAAGAGAAACTTAGCAGATCCCGCAGGGAAACAGGGGTCAACATTACACTTCTTTAGATCTGAACGCTGGGGCAGTACTGTATTGCCAGAGTTTCTGCCTTCCAGATGAAGTGTTAAAATGAGCACTTGCCTAATTGTTCAGATAACTGTAAAGATCCCATGACACCATTCAAAGAAGAACAAAGTCATCCCAAGGAATGTCACAGGAATGTCAAGGAGGATTGGACGCAGAGCCACATTAGGAGATGTTTAGGACAGGGAGGGAAAGCTCATTCAAGAGGTTGGTTTTAGGGAGTAGCTGAAAAGAGAAAGGAACAGTGTAGAGACGTTGATTGTTTGCAGGGAATTCCAAACTTTTAGGGCCAAGGCAGTTGACGGACAATTGTCAATGCTGGAATGCTGGAATGCTGGAGTGGGTCAAGGAACCAATAGTATTGGAGCACAGACATCATATGGGACTGGAGAGGTTATGGAGATAGGGAAGGACAAAGTGGAAGGATTCAGAAACAAGGATAAGAATTTTAAAATCGAGGTGATATTTGATCAGGAAGCATTCAGCAAAGGTCAGGGTGATAGGAATTCAGGAACAATAAATTCACCGACCTTACTCGAAACAGATCAGTGTTATCATTAACTCTACAGTGGGAGAAAGTGAGGACTGCAGATGCTGGAGATCAGAGTTGAGACTGTGTTGCTGGGAAAGCACAGCAGGTCAGGTACACTCTCAACATTACAGTGACTGAGCAGGCTGGAGTTTCCAAAAACTGACTGTGTCGGTTTGAACATTACTGCTAGTCTAGAGATTATTGTCAGTATTAAAACAGCAACAAGTGAAACATTCAAGATGATAAAGTAAACTTCTTTATGTTACATGGTATAATGGTGCTTTATATTGGACCAATTGCAGTGATACTGAGTACCCTGAGGATCCCCTAAGAAGACTCAACTGCATATGAATATAATAACCCACTAGTACCATTTAAACTAACAGAGTCTTCAATAAAGCCAATTAAATTAGATTGTCATTCAGAGAATCTTACCCTAAATCTGAGGCAAAGGTGACATTGCCATGGTCCCACTCTGTCAATGACATTTAACTTGAGGGTCACCACACCTCACGCAAGGGGAGAAGTTGAGAAGCCCTTTGTGGCAACCTGAGCCAATCCAGGAATTGAGCCCACACTGTTAGGCGGCACACACCAGCCAACTGAGCTAAAGTCTAACCTAGCACGAATACAGTTGCCAACTCTCTACCTTTGCCCCAATGCTCCGAGAAATCAAAGCTTAATTGTCAGTTCAGAACAATCCTGGAGAAATAAATCATTAGGTTTTGGAATAGTGTTGCACATTATTCAGTGTGCTGGTATGTTGCTGTTTCCTTGTTATGAACCATGTTGGAGATGAATGAGGAATGGCTTTTAGATGAATCATCACCTCATCCAATAAGGTACCCAAGATTCAGTTCATCTTCCAATCAGTGAGCGACAAACAGATTAGGCAACTATTGACTGGAAGTCACATGATTAACCTCCAGAAATATGTAAGCCATCTAACTTTATGACTCTATGTCCAATTACAGTTGCCAATTTACTCATTGGAAATCTCAGGTGTACAGTATGGACACTACATAACTGGAAAATTTAGCAGTGTTCCCCTATTCTGTCATTCTTCCAATAAGTAAGTGGCCTCACTCATGATTATATGTATCTTCACTTATCCATTTACTTTCAAAATGGTAGCTGGATTTCAATACAAAGATTGAAAAGAAAAATGCATCCAGATGCAAAACAAATTACTAACTGTTGGTAAGAAGAGCCACAATAGTAATTATGTGTGGGTAGAAAAGGAGAACTGATGGAATCGATGGCTGACATGCTTTTGCTAAACTGAGCTTATCTGGAATCTATGGAATGAAGGAACAAAGTCTTCCGTGAATTTGCTGCAATCATTGGCAACCACAACAGGGGCTGTTTCGTCCATTACATGCAGGTAGCCCTGTTTCTCCTTCACATTCATGTGGGTTCTCTCAGTCACAAAGAACTGATACAATCGCCACTTGCTATTGTGCTTACCGTCAATGTTTATCCAAGCACTGCCACGTAGTTGGATTTATTGAAGGAAAGATTCCAGCAGGAAGCTTAAAAACAGGATAACTGTGTTTTATTGTCATGTCCAACATGTTATAAAGGCCCAGGTTATCACTGCTGCTGGTCAGGCTGCCGTGGCTAAGCACGTCAATCCTGATTGCTACCCCCAACCCCACCGCCACCTCCCTCACCCAGGGCTCACCGCCAGGAGGGGACTGTCAGCCTGAGATAGCACTGGATGATTTGACATCCCTTCTTGTTCTCCTGCCATATTTGTTCCCATCTTGGGGAAGACTCTTGGACAGACTGTGAAGTTCAGACCATGGCTACATGTATTGTGTACTGCGCATATTGCAAATTGAACACCATTGGCTGCTCTAGGGTACCAGTGCACAGAGGTTGCTCTCCCATGCACTACTCATTTCCATCCCCATGACGTGGCCCAGCCAACAGAGTTTAAAAAAACAAAAACAGAAATTGCTGGAAAAATTCAGCGCTTTTGGTAGCATCTGCGGAGAGAAAGCAGAGTTAATGTTTCGGATCCAGTGACCCTTCTTCGGAACTGATGGTAGTTGGGAAAATATTGGTATTTATGCAGAGGATGGGATGGTGGGGAGGGGTGAAGGACTAAACAATCAGTGGAGATAGATCCAAAAGAGAGAGAAAAACAATTGGACAGACAAAAGGATTGGATAAAGGTCAGCCTGCGGGAGTTTTTAAGGATTCTTGAAAGAACTCTGCTTCTTAATTTAATTTTTTTTTGTGGGGAGGGTGAGGTGGGAAGAAGCATTTTTCTCATGGGACCACACAAAAAAAATCCTCTGCAGGAGAAAATGCAACTACTGAGGCCCAAGAAGGTTGAGATCTTCTTAAGTGGTGGGACTGCTCCCCATCTTGTGGCTCGAAGATTCAGTAGACTATTGAAACCTCCAATATAAATAAAGGAATTCAGTGAGACTATTTGGAGATGGAAGTGAGGTATCACTTTCTGATATGCTTCTAGTGTGATTTCAACCCTCATTGCCAATAGCCTTTTAAGGAAGTCAAGAAATCTCCATATGAAAGAAATTGACAATGAGATGAGCCTACTTTTATATAGACCAGCCCAATTTGTGGCATCAAACACAACAGAGACTCTGCAGGGGCCCAATAATGAACTACATTTGAGCAGTCTTAATCCAGCTCTCTTTATAGACATGCTTACACAACAATAGCAGCCCCAAATTTGGCACAAACTGGCTCTAAAGAGTCTTTCATGTTGCATCTTTGAAGCTACCACCTGGTAACAGAATGATTTAACAATCGAAATGGCAAAGGCTGATTCCCAAACATCGGACTGCTAGACTCCAGTTCAAGTGACAAACAGAGTAGGAACTTAACTTAGTAACCTCATTCATGATATTGGAAATCGCAGAATCCCTACAGCATGGAAAGAGGTCATTTGGCCTATTAAGTCCACACTGACCCTCTGAAGAGACTCCCATCCAGACCCAGACCCCCATCTTATCCTCATAACTCCACATTACCCATGGCTAATCCACCTAGCCTGCATATCCCTGGAAACTATGGGCCATTTACCTTAGCCAATCCGCCTAACCTGCTCATCTTTGGACTGTGGGAGGAAACGAGAGCACTCAGAGGAAACCCATACAGACACAGGGAGAATGTGCAAACTCCACATAGACAGTCACCCGCTGACAGAATCAAACCTGATTCCCACCCAAGGCTAGAATCAAACCACTGAGCCACCATGCCACTCAAATCTAGATGGAATGTTATAAGAACATGATCAGTTTAACCTTCATTGGAGATCTTTAAACAAAATGGTTGGACTTTGAATCCTTTTAAGAATGAACCATTGAATCCTTTTAAGAATGCTGGAGTTGCTGAGGCACTTACAGGAGGCGCAGAGTGTGATAGGAGGTTTAGAGAGGTGCTTACATCACAGGATCAGTTAGGTATATGGGTGACTGTTGGAGAGGCAGGAAGGTAGTGCAGGAATCTCCTGTGGCTATTCCTCTGTCAATTAGATATGCAGTTCTGGATACTTTTGGAAGGGATAGTCTGTCAGGGGAAAGTAGAAATGGCAGCCAAATCTTGCCTTCTCATGTTAAACGAGGTTTATCAAGATTCAAAAGAGCAAATGTTATAGGGGACTCTTTTGTGAGGGACACAGACAGGCAATTCTGCGGCTGTGAGCATAAATTCAGAATGGTGCCAGGGAGAAGGACATCTCAAAATGGTTGCAGCATTATTGTCAAAGGGGTGAGTGAGGAGCCGGAAGTTGTTGTTGTACATATTGGTAAGAACATCATAATTAGGGAAAGGGCTGAGGTTTTGCAAAGTGAATTTCAGACGTTAGGCAGGAGATTAAAAAGCAGAACCTCAAAGGTAGTAATCTCTGGATTATTTGTAGTGCCACGTGTTAATGAGAGTAGGAATCGGAAGATAGGGCAGATAAATCAGTCGCTGTGCAGATGGTGCAGGGGCAGGGATTCAGATGTTTGGACCATTAGGATGTCTTCTGGGGCGGGGAGATTTGCTAGTTGTATTCAGGAACCTTTAAATTTTGGAGGGAAAGTTATGTTATCCTAAGTAATAGTGAGAACATTAGGATGTCTTCTGGGGCAGAAGACACCTGTTCAAAAGGGATAGGTTTCACCTGAACTGGAGGGGGCCTAATATCCTGGCGGGGAGATTTGCTAGTTGTATTCAGGAACCTTTAAATTTTGGAGGGAAAGTTATGTTATCCTAAGTAATAGTGAGAATAGAGAGATAGATGAGGATGATTCTGAACTTAAAGAAAGCTAGTTAATTAGAAAAGGTAGGCAAGAGCAAGTCAGAGAACAAGGTAACTGAAGAATTAAACTGCATTCATTTCAATGCAAGGGGTCACATCGGAACTCAGGGCATGTATGGGAACATGGGATTGGGATATCAAAGCTGTTACAGAAACATGGCTGAGGGAGGGACAGGACTGGCATCTCGATATTCTGGGGTTTAGATACTATAGGAAGAATAGAAAGGGAGGCAAGAGAGGAGGGGGAGTGGTGTTTCTGAAAAGGGAAAACATTACTGCTGCAATTATGATATTTCTGAGGGATCATCTGGTGAAGTAATATGGGTGGAACTCAGAAATAAGAAGGGGATGATTACCTTAATGGGATTGTACTATAGACCCACCAATAGTCAGCCGGAAACTGAGGAGCAAATGTGTAGAGAGATCTCAAATATATATATATATATATATATATATAAATAATAGGGCTATATTAGAAGGGGATTTTAACTTTCCAAACATAGACTGGGACTGTCACAGTATTAAGGGTTGGATGGTGAGAAATTTCTTAAATGTGTTCAAGAAATGTTTTTTAAATCAATATGCGGATGTACCTACTACAGAAGGAGAAAAACTTGACCTTCGCTTGGGAAATAAGGCAGGGCAAGTGACTGAAATGGTGGTGGGGCAGCACTTTGAGATCAGTGATCATAATTCCCTTAGTTTTAATAGTTATGAGAAAGGATAGACCTTGTATGAAAGTGAAAGTACTTAATTGGAATAAGGTAAATTTTGATGGTTGAGACAGGAACTTTCAAAAGTTGATTGGAGTAGTCTGTTCACAGATAAAGGGACGTATGGCAAGTGAGAGGCTTTCAAAGTGAGATAATGAGACTTCAGAGGCATTATGTTCCTGTTAGAGGGAAGGGTATGGCTGGTCAAAGTAGGGAACTATGGATAAGAAGGAGGCATATGTTAGGTATAGACAACTGGATCGAGTGAATTTCTTGACAATATAAGGGGAATAGGAGCATTCTTAAGAGGGAATCCAGAAGGGCAAAAAGAGGATATGAGATAGCCTTGGCAGATAAGGTTAAGAACAATCCAAAGACGTTCTACAGTGCATTAAGGGCAAAAGAGCAACTAGGGAGATAATAGGGCTCCTTAAGATCAATAAGGTCAGCTATGTGTGGAATGACAGGAGATGGGAGAGATGCTAAATGAACATTGCACATTGACTTTTATTATGGCAAAAGACAGGGGGGCTAGTGAACTCAGGAAGATAAATACTTATGTCTTGAAAACAGTCCACATTACAGAAGAGGAGCTGCTGGAGGTCTTAAAAAACATAAAGGTAGATAAATCTCCAAGATCTCATCATGTATATCACAGGGCATTGTGGGAAGTTTGGGAAAAGATTGCAGATCCCGAGCAGAGATATTTGTATCATCTATAACCCCAGGTGAGGTGCCGGAGGATTGGAGGGTGCTAATGTTGTGCATTTATTTAAGAAAGGCTGTAAGGAGAAGAGTGGGAACTATAGACCTGTGAACCTGACATCAGTGGTAGGTAAGTTGTTTAAGAGGATTCTGAGAAATAGGATTTATGTGCATTTGGAGAGACAAGGACTGATTCAGGATACTCAGCATGGTTTTGTATGAGGGAAATCATGTCTCACAAACTTGCTTGATTTTTTTTTAAAGATGGAACCAAAAAGATCGATGAGGGCAAAGAAGTAGAATATTGCCTACATGGACTTTAGTGAGGCTTTTGACAAGGTTCTGCATGGTACACTGATTAGTAAAGTTAGATCACATGGGATTCAGGTTGAGCTTGTCAATTAGGTATAAAATTGGAGTAGATGATAGGAGATAGAGGCTGGTGGTGGAAGGCTGTTTTTCAGACTGGAGGCCTTTGACCAGCTATGTTCCACAGGGATCAGTGCTTGGACCACTGTTGTTTGTAATTTATATAAATGAGTTGGTTGAGAAGTTTAAAAGGCATGGTTAGTAAGTTTTCAGATGACACCAAAATTGGTGGTGTAATCAATTGTGAAGAAAGTTATCCATGAGTGCAAAGGGACCTTGATCAATTGGACCAATGGGCTGAGGTATGGCAGATGGAGTATAATTTGGATAAATATCAAGTATTGCATTTTGATAAAGCAAAGGGCAGGACTTAGATGATTAATGGTAGGGCCCTGGATAGTGTTGTCAAACAGAGAGACCTAGGGGTTCAGGAACATAGTTCTTTCAAAGTTGCGTCATGGGAAGACAGGGTGGTTAAGAAAGTGTTTAGCTGGCTTGTCTTCATTACTCAGACCATTGAGTATAGGAGTTGGGATGTCATGTTAAGGTTGTACAGGACTTTGGTGAGGCTTCTTCTGGAGTACTGTGTCAGTTCTGGTCGCTGTGTTATAGGAAAGATATTATTAAATTGGAGAGGATTCAGAAAAGATTTACCTGGATGTTGCCAGGATTTGAGGGTTCCAGTTAAAGGGAGAGGCTGGGACATTTTTCACTGGAGTGTAGGAAGTTGAAGGGTGACCTTATAGAGGTTTATGAAATTATGAGGGGCATAAATAAGGTGAATTACAAAGGTTTCTTCCCCAGGGTGGAGGAGTCCAAAACTAGGAGGCATATCTTTTAAGGTGAGAGGAGAAAGATTTATAAGGGCCCTGAGCGGCAACTTTTTCGCACAGAGGGTGGTACAAATGTGGAATGAACCGCCAGAGGAAGTGATAGATGCAGATACAGTTACAAACATTTAAAAGACATTTGAACAGGTACATGAATAGGACAGGTTTAGAGGGAAACGGGACAAACACATACAAATGGGACTAGTTTACTATTGGAAACATGGTTGGCATGGACTAGTTGGACCAAAGGTTCTGTTTCCACACTGTATGACTCTATGACCTGTGTTAGATCAAGCTGTTACTCTGTAGCAAGGGGGACTTAGTGTTCCTTTACAAGAATGTGGTCTGGGCTAACACAGGATAGGGCAGAATGGGAGGTCTCTTCAGGTTGGAGGTTTGCAGAATAGGCAAAAGTGGATACTGCAGATGCTAGAGATTAGAGTCAAGATTAATGTAGTGCTGGAAAAGCACAGCAGGTCAGACAGCATCCGAGGAGCAGGAAAATCGACGTTTCGGGCAGGAGCCCTTCATCAGCAATGAGGCTGGGAGCCTTGGGGGTGGAGAGATAAATGGGAGAGGGATTGGGCTAGGGAGAAGATAGCTGAGAGTGCAGCAGGTGGATGGAGATGGGGGTAAAAGGTGCTAGGTTAGAGAGGAAGGTGGAGCAGATAGGTGGGAAGGAAGATGGACCGGTGGGAGAGACTGTGTTAATTTAGGATTGGGGAAGTATCTGCATTTTCACTCATCTGCATTCTCTCCAATTCACTGCCTAATGCTGATGGTCGGAGCCACTTTTGTAGGACACAGCCACCTTCCACTCTCATTGATAGCATCCTTGTCAGGGAACAACTCTGAAGAGCTGAGACTTTCTTTTCCCTTCCTTTATTCGGCGGTACTGTGGAGCAGTGTGGGCTGGAGTATTGATGCAACTTCCTCCTTTTATTTTTCAGTCATGCATAGCAATTGCAATTTCAATTAGGACAAACAAAATGTATGAGTATGAGTTGTAATATTTTTCTTCCCACAGATGTTAAGATAATTGCCCGTAATTACCTGTATTAGTGTAATATTCCCTTTTAAAAGTGGTTATTACCTTTGTCATTGTCCTATGTACACGTAATAAGCCCCTTAGGCCATGATTGCTTCAAGTCATAGAGATGTACAGCACAGAAACAGACCCTTTGGTCCAACGAGATATCCCAACCTAATCTAGTCCCATTTGCCAGCACCCAGCCCATATCCCTCTAAACCCTTCCTATTCATATACCCATCCAGATGCCTTTTAAATGTTGTAATTGTACCAGCCTCCATCACTTCCTCTAGCAGCTCATTCCATACAAGTGCCACCCTCTGTGTGAACAGTTGCCTCTTAGTTCCCTTTTATATCTTTCCCCTCTCACCCTAAACCTATGCCTTCTAGTTCTGGACTCCCCGACCTCAGGGAAAAGACTTTGTCTGTTTAGGTAAAAACAAGGCCTGCAGATGCTGGAAACCAGAGTCTAGATCAGTGTGGTGCTGGAAAAGCACAGCAGGTCAGGCAGTATCTGAGGAGCAGGAAAATCGACGTTTCGGGCAAAAGCCCTGCATCAGGAATAGAGGCAGGGTGCCTGCAGAGTCCATGACCCTCATGATTTTATAAACCTCTATAAGGTCACTCCTCAGCTTCCGATGCTCCAGGGAAAACAGCCCCAGTCTATCCAGCCTGTCCCTCTCGCTCAAAACCTCAAAACCTCCAACCCTGGCAACATCCTTGTAAATCTTTTCTGAATCCTTTCGAGTTTCACAACATCCTTCCAATAGGAAGTTGACGAGAATTGCATCTAATATTCCAAAAGTGGCCTAACCAATGTCCTGTACAGCCGGAACATGACGTTCCTGTACACAATACTCTGACCAATAAAGGAAAGCATACCAAACGCCTTCTTCACTATCCTATCTACCTGCGACTCCACTTTCAAGGAGCTATGAAGCTGCACTCCAAGGTCTCTTTGTTCGGCAACACTCCCTAGAACCTTACCATGAAGAGTATAAGTCCTGCTAAGATTTGTTTTCCCAAAACGCAGCACCTCACATTTATCTAAATTAAACTCCATTTGCCACTCCTCAGCCCATTGGCCCATCTGATCAAGATCCCGTTGTACTCTGAGGTAACCTTCTTCACTGTCCACTACACCTCCAATTTTGGTGTCATTTGCAAACTTACTAACTGTACCTCTTATGTTCACATCATTTTCCCACCGTGACCCCAGTGCAAGGCTTGACAATTGCCACGATCTCTCAGTGAGAGCTTTGAGAGTGAAAGCATGCAGTTAGCACAGGAGGAAGGATATTGTAACATGATGAGAATCCATCACTGCCCCTGAATTTTACAACACTAACCTTTTAGTTTGTGACTTCTCTTGGACATTACCAGTGGCAGTTTACTTTCTCGTGATCCTAGGATATACTTCTTTCGCCTCATATTCCTTTGAATTGAAGCATTGACCTGATCATTCTCTGCTCATTGATATCTGTTAAATTACTGCCAATAACTTGATTTACTGTCTGATTACGTCTTAAAGACCAATAGCCCACAATATTTATTAAGCGTCTCATCTCAAGGTCCCATTTCATTTTCACCATTCTCTTGTTCCAGTGCTTTGATAAACACCTAATGAGTTGAAAAGTGTGGGGCTGGAAAAGCACAGCCGGTCAGGCAGCACCTGAGGAGCAGGAGAGTCGATGTTTCGAGCATAAGCTCTTCGTCAGGACGACGACTCTGATCTCCAGCATCTGCAATCCACACTCTCTTCTTGTTTTAAACACCCAATGATTCCATCCTCCTGCCCAGAGAATGAGATTGCAGAACTAACCACTGTGACTGGCTCTTACAGCTGGATATGAACTGTTTTATAGGGCCCTGAGGACATGATAAGGCTTTGTCATAAACGCAAACCTTTCCACTTGCTGATCGGCGATAACAACAGCATCAACCTGCATTCATATAGTGCCTGAAACCTCTCAAGCCACAAGAGCATCACCAAACAAGCATTTGATGTTGAGCCACATGATGAGCTTTTCACACAGGCAGCCAATGGCTTGGTTAAAGACAGAAGTCTTAAAAGGAGAGGAGAAAGGCAGAGAAGACGAGAGGCCTCCAAAGCTCATGGCCGCCAACAGCGGGGTGAACGAATTCAGGAAATGGGTCAGAATAGGAATTGGAGCAGGGTACAAATCTTAGATGGTTGGAGGGGGTTGCAGAAAAAGGAAGTGAGTGATTCGAAAATAAAGACGGGAATTTTAACAGTGAGGTACCTCCAGGAACCAGCGACGGTCAGCAAGCATGAGTTGATAACTCATCATTTCCCATTAAAGATCACTGGATCGAAAAGCTAATCAGTAGGTCTGTCTCAGTAAAGTTTCCCCTACCTCAGCGTGAGAATTTCTGAGGTAGATACTCATGTGCAGCTTACAACACAGTGGAATATTGAGAATTGACACAGCTTTTCCACAGTTCTCCTGTTAATTGCACAACAGTAGGCATGCCTAAACAGCTTCCGGTTTTGGTAAGGGCTGCAGAGGCACTGAAAAGCAGCAGAACTGCCCACCCGACAGAAAGTACTGTATTTTACCCACCGGCTGAGGTTGTGGTGAGTTTATTGGTAAACTTTCATTAGGTGACATTTACACCAACTTTCCAACTTAGAGGAAGGGTACAAGAGAAAGAAATTCTTGCATTTATATAGCACCTTTCACAACTCAGGATATTCAAAAGGGCATGAAGCCAATGAAGTACTTTTTCAGTGTGGTCAGTGTTGTATGAAAATTGGGAACTAGTTTGCACTCAGTAACCTCTCCCCCACAGAATTGTGATAATGACCAAAAAAAACTCTACGATCTAATACTATCCTGGTGTACAGATTCCTCCCTGGCATCACCCCATTTCCTATGTATGAACCCCCAATCCCCAAGTCAGTTCACCACTCATTCCAAAAGGAGCTCCATGTTGGACACTAGGCATCAAAATCTCAGGGCATGTTCCATGCGCACTAGCAACAAGCACCCAACATCCACAGACATTGGCACCCAATGTGTGCCAACCCCTCACAGCCCTCATGGCACATCTCTGATTCCCTTACAGGACTTTTCTGCTCTTTGATGTTGCACCTCAGGATGCCCCTTTGTAACACCACAGCAAGGATGGTGTGTGGTCAGGGACTCACCCCCAGCTCAGGACTGCACTAGGCTCTTTATTGGCTCTCATCTTTGTCACTCACTCTGAACCTCCCTGGATGTCCACAACATCCCCGCCTTGCATTGCCTTGCCTTTGATTTTGCAATGGCGACTGGAGGAGTGGAGAAAGTCATTGACCTACAGTGCTGGGCTGTTCCTTCACCCTCACTCCACCCACCCCTATATCACTTCTTCCACCCTCTCCCACCCCTCTCCCACTCCCTGCACCATCTCCCACCACTCCCTTCATACTCATCTCACTTCCCTGACAACCATCCTCTTCCCCCAACTCCACCCCACACCCTTCTCATTCTCTACCACCCACTTCCTCCATCCCCCCACCCAACGCCCAATCCCTGTTCCTTCCTCTACCATGGACAGGTAGCCCGTTAGAAGAGTGTGTTTATCATTGTCACATCCAGAGCATTCACAGTGATCTCACAGCTGAGTGACCTCACCTTAAAGACACTGAATGTAAACATGATGCTCTTCTAAACCACATGGCGTTTAGAGTCATGGTGAGGTGTTTGTGTGTTGTATTGTCACAGAGAGATCATCACCTCTGCTCAACACGTCTACTCATTCCGTTTGGAACCTCTTTTTGCTTTTAACCACTTTAACCACTTTAACCACTTTAACCACTTAATCCGCCAAAGCTATTGCACCGTTTGGGTCCAGTTTAAGGTTTCTAAGAATACTTCTCAAGGCGATCCACTCAAGTGTCCATACCTTAGTTTCCCCTTTTAATAGTTCTCTCTCTCTATGTCCACTTGCTGACAGCAGCATCAATCAGACCTAGCTGTCCTCCAATACTGCAGTTCAGTGACCATCCTTCAAGTGTTGGACAGTTATTGCTGGTAGTGATCCAACTTTGGAACATCACAGCATTTTATCCTCATCGGGATAACTTTATGTTCCTAATGACTCAGTCACCAACAGGATTATTGGAAAGTTATTATCTTCCTCAAAAATGCCAGGACCAAACACAGTGCATGCCCTGAATTGGATCAATAAATTTAACTCATGAACTTTCTAATTTGAAACAGGATTAAAGGTGACTTTTAACATATTAGATAATAACAGAGAAGACCTTGCTATGTAACATATGGAATGATTTGTCCCATATTGCATAGATATCTTCTTTCAAAGATGAAACTTTACCTTTTGACTTATGGTGTTTGTTTTAGCTGAGAAATTCACGTGATTGGAAGGAGGCTGGTTTTAAAAATTTCTATTTGTCTGGGTTCTGTGGATTTTACCTCACATTCGCTTCCCCATTATCCCAGTGTATTGTATGGACTTGCTGATACTTCCACCTTATTAATTAGCTTATTGTTATGCAATTTTAATAACCCAATCTTTATTTGTTGGAAGTGACATTTTACATTCTCAATGAATCTGATGTTGAAATACACCAATGACTGTAAATAACCCAGTAAATTGGTACGTTCCTCAGATTCTAACACTTAATAAATTCAGGCTTATGCTACGTCTTTACAACAAAGTTGAAACACCTGCAGGGTTTTTGTTTGAAAACACACCACCAAATTAACTAATTCATAACTAAACAGTAACAATGTGCCTCTGTAAAGGAAGTCTGGAGAGGAATGCAGTGGTTTGTTAAGGTTTGTCCCGCGCAGCTCTGTGACACGGCACTCCATGCTCTACTGGTTGTTTCTTGGGACACACACAGAGACAAACATCGACTACGTTGGAAGGCCATCCACTCGGTAAAAGACGCTCTTTGGTCTGCCCGAAACTTGATGGTCTTCCAGTCGAAAGAGTTGGCCCCAACCAAGCGTTGTAGACTGGCACATTCCAAGGTCATAGAGACGTACAGCACGGAAACAGACCCTTCGATCCAGCTCATCCATGCCGACCAGTTATCCCAACCCACCTGCCAGCATCCGGCCCATATCCCTCCAAACCTTTCCTATTCATATACCCATCCAAATGCCTCTTAAATGTTCCAGGACTACGTGCTGAGGGACGCACTGAAGCTTGGGGCAGTTGCTGCCAATGTGTGGTGGAGTAAGACCACCATGTAAAGGTCCTTCTGCTGAAGAATAATGGGGGTCCATTCAGTAATTGGGCTCCACTGACACCTCAGCTAAATGCCAAGAGGTGGGACAGTTAACAGAGAGAACTGTAAACATCAACAACTCAATCTGTTGTCTGACTGTAAAGACCATATACATCTGAATAGCATCATCGACTGGACATGTACCAAAGATTTCTATGAATAAAGTATATTTTTGAAATAAAAACCAACTTAACAGCAACAATTCACAAGCACTGTCCACCGGGGTCAGTGGTGAAAGAGCAGGAGGGGTCAAAAGTAAAATCAGAAATTACTGGAATTTCACGCAGAGATGCGTGCATGGAATGAGCTGCCAGAGGAAGTGGAGGAGACAAAAAAAAACTGCAGATGCTGGAATCAACAATTCACAAGCACTGTCCACCGGGGTCAGTGGTGAAAGAGCAGGAGGGTCAAAAGTAAAATCAGAAATTGCTGGAATTTCACGCAGAGATGCGTGTATGGAATGAGCTGCCAGAGGAAGTGGAGGAGACAAAAAAAAACTGCAGATGCTGGAATCCAAGGTGGACAAGCAGGAGGCTGGAAGAACACAGCAAGCCAGGCAGCATCAGGAGGTGGAGAAGTCAATGTTTCAGGTGTAATCCTTCTTCAGGGCTGGGGGTGGGTGTAGGGGGAGCTGCAGATAAAAGGGGTGGCAAGGGCAGGGTGGTGAAGTGGGGATAGTTGAAGACAGGTAGAGGGTATGACCTGGTTGGTCAATGGGAGCAATGAATCCAGTTGGTAGCTGGAAGAAGGGTCGATAAGAGGCTGGTACAATGACAACATTTAAAAGACATCTGGATGGGTATATGAATAGGAAGGAATTAGAGGGATAGGAACCAAATCCTGGCAAATGGAACTAGATTAATTTAGGATATCTGGTCAGCATGGACAAATTAGACTGAAGGGTCTGGTTCTGTGCTGTACATCTTGACTCCATGACTAAAAACTCAGCAGGTCAAACAGCATCGGTGGAGAGAAAGCAGAGTTAACGCATTAGGTTCGATGACCTTCTTCAGAATGGAATGTAGCTGGAAAAAGGTTGGGATATGCTAGAGAAGGGATGGTGGGGAGGGATAAGGAGTAAACGATAGGTGGAGATGGAGTCCAAACACAGAGTGTGTGAGAGAGAGAGCGAGAGAGAGAGCGTGAGAGTGTGTGTGTATGTGTGAGAGTGTGTGTGAGAGAGAGAGAGCGAGAGTGTGTGTGTATGTGAGAGAGAGAGAGAGAGAGAGAGAGAGAGAGAGTGAGAGAGAGTGAGAGAGAGAGTGTGTGTGTGAGAGAGAGAGTGTGAGAGAGAGAGCGAGAGAGAGAG
>NC_057743.1:34463660-34494922 GCF_004010195.1 Chiloscyllium plagiosum
AGTTCAGCCTGGGAGAATGAATAGCTGCTAATGGGAGTAGCTTTGGTTGTGATAGCAGCCCATGCTATGACAAAGTCTGGTGGGTGGGGGTTGAAGGAAGGACAAAGGAGAAAGTGCAAAATTAAAATGGTGTTGGAGGGGGAAAATAATGTATTCTAGCCTCTGCAGCTCCCTCCTATCATCTAAGGCTGAGAGTTTTTGCTGAGCACCACGTACTCCCTTTCTAAGGACACCTTTAACCCTTGTTTCAATTAACCTCTATTTTTAGATTAGATTAGATTAGATTACAGTGTGGAAACAGGCCCTTCGGCCCAACAAGTCCACACCGACCCGCCGAAGCGAAACCCACCCCATACCCCTACATTTACCCCTTACCTAACACTACAGGCAATGTAGCATGGCCAATTCACCTGACCTGCACATCTTTGGACTGTGGGAGGAAACTGGAGCACCCGGAGGAAACCCACGCAGACACGGGGAGAACGTGCAAACTCCACACAGTCAGTCGCCTGAGGCGGGAATTGAACCCGGGTCTCTGGCGCTGTGAGGCAGCAGTGCTAACCACTGTGCCACCGTGCCGCCCACTATTTGATGACGCAGACTGGAGAAAGACTGAACCACTCAAGAGCGTGGTGCTAGAAAAACACAGCAGGTCAGGCAGCATCTGAGGAGCAGGAAAATCGACGTTTCAGGCAAAAGCCCTTTATCAGAGAAAGACTGAACCAGTCAAGAGTGGGGCGCTGGAAAAGCACAGCAGGTCAGGCAGCATCTGAGGAGCAGGGGCGGAGGACTGAACCAGAACTGTTCATTTCCATTCCCGTCCCTCTGATCAGTACTTCAATATTGGCCATCAGCAAGCGATGATCTCACTTCTTCTGAAAGGAAGATTTACAAAGAGGGTACCAGAACTGAGGGTTTTCTTTTTAATTAGTCCATGGGATGTGGGTGACACTGGCTAGGCCAGTAGTTGTTGCCCATCATTGTTAAGAGTTACATTGCCATGGGTCTGGAGTCACATGTAGGCCAGACCAGGTAAGAACTGCAGGTTTCCTTCCCTAAAGGATATTTGTGAATCAGAAGGGTTGTTACAACATGACCGCCATTAAGTTAGGTTTTTATTCTAGGTTTATTTTGATAAATTGGGTTCCAATTCTCCCCATCCACCATGGTGGGATTTGAACCCATATCCCTAGAATATTCACCTATGGTTAAGGAATACTAGGCCAGGGATATTACCACTACACCACCTGCTTTCCCAGATTATAGCCATCAGAAAAGATTGAACGGTTTGGAACTTACAGGAGTGAGAAAACGGAGATATCCCAATGAAGATGTTTAAAATTAGGACACAGCAGATGTGGAGAGAATGTTTCTCCTGTGGGAGGATCCCAAACTAGAAGGCACAAATATAAAATAATAAACTGGGCTCCTCTACTTAGAGGGGATAGAATTTTTTTTTTAAAATATAGAATCTCTACAGTACAGCTGGAGGCCATTTGGCCTGGGGGTCTATACCGACCCTCCAAACAGCATCCCACCCAGATCCATCCACTGACCGTCCCTCTGTAACGCTGTATTTCCCATCGCCGATCGACTGGAATCAGTCAAACAAAACCTCAAATGCAACACTTTGACAGCTCTCTTCACATAAAAAAGAAATAACTTTGCCAAATAATGAAAAAACATTTATTTCACACATAATCTTGTATTGCTTTTCTTTAAAGTGTAGTGCAAAGATAATGAAAACATTTCACACAAGTATTGCCAACATAAATTACATATAAATAAGCGACAAGTTTCACATATATTAACTGTAAATTAAACTAAACCCACGGTGCTTCACCCACCCTGTTCAAACATGTCATTTTCTTCATACCTGCACATAAAAACAAAACCATTGTACTAGATTCTGTTCAGGTCTGATTATCTAATTGACAAAAAAAAAACTCACGCGCGCGCGCACACACACACACACACACACACCATTTGTGAATTGTAATCTTAGAAAAATAAATCAGGATCAACTATTTTGACGACCGACAAGTTTGTGCATTTGTACCTTTGTTGCAGCCTGCCTTACCACCTTGCACAAACTAACCTGAAACCTAGCTCCCTGTGCCAGCGAGGGATCTCTGAAGCAGATAAATCTACTTTTATTTTCAGTGTGGGGAGGTGGGAGTAGAAATGCTACATTGAAGCTAACCCTGAAGGGACAAGGCAAAGGTTCCAAACGACTGACAGGTAAACATCATAGTCGTGAAACTATATCCAAAAGTACCCACAATTCTTATAGGTTCACTCAAACACATTCTAAATCACTGCACAGTGCACATGTAGTTTCCCAAATATCTGACTGAAAGAGGGATGTAAGTATTGGTTTTCATTTAATAACAGCTTTGCTAAGAGCTAAAAAGATGCTGTACACATTTTCCATGCCTTACAGTGAAGCTTCTTATTAAATTAAACATATGTGCCTTTTTTTTTTAAAGAATTATACTGTAAGTCAGTTCATAAATGACAAAATTAATAGGATTAAACTTCTTAGCTCTTGGAGAAACTTAACCGTGTTTTCCCAAGACCTGAGACAGGTTGGAAATGGGTTGAATTATCACACAAACAGTTTGTGTTTGGATAATCTAATTGTTCCAGTCAAGGTGTCTAGGACAGAAACAGTTACAAACAAGAATGGCATAGCGCAAACATTGCATTTTGTTCAATTATGGAAGGAATTTTTAAAAAGTTCTATTGTATAGAATCCTACTACATGATGTAGATGACTTGAGCCTTGTTGGACAAAGAATATTCTATATGGAGGCCACGGTCAATAACAAAGACAAATGGAGTCAAGGTGCAAAGTTCATTGAAGTCAGAGAACGAAGGCTGGTGAAACCATCATGTGGACATCTGGCACAATATTCTATAGGGTTTGAGTTAACACATCCTCAGACACTCACTGTGGAACAAAAACAATTAAAAACATGGACATTTAGAATTCAACAACTTCAAACCCATTTTAACTATTATTTGGTAATCTACTGAAAAGGTCTGGTTTCAAAACTGACAATAATTTCCTTAGAAACCATGGTGAAAATCGCTGTAAGACCCAAAGTCAAACCCCTTTTACAACTGCATTCTGTACAACAAGAGATTGTTTTGCTGGAAACATACATTTCCTAGATTTACTTTAGCAATTATTTACATGCTAGCTGGTTCATTTATTAACATTCAGTGTAACCCAGTACATGAGGTTTATTTTACATTTACTACAGACGGATGACTGGCTAAAGCAAGAACAAGGGGAAAGTAGGTGGAATTGGCTTTGCTGATGAGTAATGAGATGGGGAGAGAGAGAATCTATTCAGCAGTGCCAAGTATCGCCAATTTAAGCTTTGTTAGAGAGCTACTGCTCCAGGGATGTGGGAGAGAGATTGATGATTCTACCCTCAAAGTTGAGTACTTCCAAGATTTTAGGTCAGGTGACTAAAATAAACTGCTGGCACCTGGGGGGGGGGGGGTCACAGTTCAAATACAGATGGCTCTCCAGCACCTCATGGCGGTGATCGAGAGTTGTGATAGAACAAAGGGGTTGATCTCACTTGATTGGCCACCATTACATCTTCGGAAAACCGATGCAAAATGGGGAGGGGGTTGTCTTACAGACTGCGACCAATATTATGCCAGTTCATCAGGAACACCAATGCCACCCATCTCCCTACCGAACTGTCAGTTGGCAGACTATTTTACTACGACACCATCACAGTCAAATCTGATGATGTCCTCAACTTAGTGCCCCAGACAGGAGTTAGCAGCAGGACAAGCTTTCCTGTGCCCTAGGCTTGGGCGGGGGTGGTAACAAGACCTGTCCCAGTTGACATTATCCTTATTGATTTACCCCCTCCGTACCCAATCATCCATCTCGAGAACTTGGAGGAATCTGTTGAGGTTCGGAAGCACGAGCATGTAAAATAATGACACCATTTGCATGATGGGAATTTTCGGCACACACTCTGTGTGATTATACACACACTGAGGAGCTACCTGATTCAGTGACATTTACCCAAAAGTAGCTTCTAATGCGACACTGGCTTTGCTACAGAAATGGATGAGAACATATCGCCTAAAAGACATAGTAACATGAGAAACCAAAATGGCATGGGCGAAAACCAAAAAAAGGTAAATTACGTTATATTTCATTATTACGTATTGTCCGTGCTACTGAAGAGAAATTTGGGAAGAAAGCATTATTCATTATTTGGGAAGAAAGCATTATTCACAATGCTTATTGGATTCATCCCCAATCCTTACCTTCCCCATAAAATCAGCACACAAGATCCCCTCTTTGCCCTTCTACCTGGCAACAGTACCCTGACCAGAGGTAGACAATCATTTAAGTAAAATACACAGAAATATAATAGAGTAAAAAAAAAATTAAAATGCATAAAAAGACAACAAACTTCACATTTAAAAGATAAAAATTAAATTAAACACACATTATCACCTCTGGTCAGTGGTAACTTCTCATTGACAGTACAAGTTGAGTGATAAAATCCAAGTGCTACAGTAGAATCTCCTGGAGATTATATTTTACCAAAAGTACGAGGTATGCAATCAATTTATGAATTATTTTTGTTGATCAGTACAAAAAGAGGTGGAATAATTAGGTCTATTCAGTTGTTAAGCTCTCTTTGTCATATCTTCTGTGCACTGCTGTTGTCTACCTTGGTTAATTAAGGTACTCAGGAAGGAGTTGATATGTCGTATAATCAGTTATGCTACATAGCCTTGAAGATAACAGAGTGAGGTTTTAAACAAAAAGTCATTAAAAGTGGAGTTGTGGAGGAGAGGGGCTCAAAGAGAGTGGTCAGTGTCCATTGCTGGGCCATTACGGCCAAGGTTGGGCTGTCATATATTTTCACTGGAATTAAAGCACTGTGCATCATGCCGTGGAAATACCGATGAAAAACGTGAGATAAAATTCCAGAAATAACAACAGTTTGCACTTTCCTGGTGGTGATGTGTTGAGTTATGGAGAGATTCTGTCGTTTGCCAAATTTTCCAACACACCGGCAGCGTTGCTCTCTGTGCCGACTCTTACGATAGAGATAGGGCATTCAAACAAAAAAACACAATTCCCCCCCCCCCACCTGAACATTGGAGGTTTCAGACCTGACTCCTCCTCGGCCTCAAATGACACCTTTCAGGTTGTGTGACCAGACCATTGCAGGTGGGCAGTTGCACTGTATCATTCAATCGGACGCTGCCTGTTTTTGGCAAATTTCAGATTTGTTCACAGAACGCTCACCACTTCAGGTGCAATCCAGCCCGTTTTTTTTTGTTCTTGTCGAGCAGGAGGAACAGCACCCAGAGCTTCCTCGTCACAAATCCAGGGGCAGCAAACTTTGGCTGCTTCCAAAAGGACCGTGTTCATCACGAGGTAAGGCCTGGCGGGGACTCTGGCATTAGAGGCTGGTCGAAGAGACAGAGAGCGTGGGAGAAGACGGAGGGGGGAAGTTCAGTAGTTCCAGCACAGCGACGCCCACACTGCTTCGTCGTGTGAACATGCATGAAGCTGCCACCCACTTGTTGGTGCGAGGGTTGTATTTTTCAATGGAATTAAGGCTGGAGCTCCCGTCATTGCCTCCAACTGCATAAAGCCACCCGTCCATTGCTACAAGGTCGTGCGTGCTCCTGAAGAGGAAAACAGCAGAAGTGAAAAAGAGATACTGCCACTCTGAAAGCCACTTCGAACTCTCATCGTCTGAAGGAGCTTCCTACGTTCACCCCTGAAAGAGCTTGCTTATTAGCATAGAGGCAGAGGAAACACTGCTAATATTAATGACGTTTATGGAGAGTCCAAAGATGAGCTCAAACGTTACTCCTAACACTGAGTCACATGAATGCTCCAACACACAAGAACACCCTGACCCATGACAGCACATCACCAACCCGCACACATATTCAGTGGGAACACTGCTTTACTACATAACCACATGAGTACCAAGATGCTAGATACCTGCAAAGGATGTGACTTGTACGTGTGGATTGTGTCAAAAATCCACAAGGGTGGAAACAATGGCATGCACTGCTGCCTCACAGCGCCAGGGACCCAGGTTTGATCCTAGCCTCGGGCGACAGTCTGTGTGGAGTTTGCACATTCTCCCCGTGTCTGAGTGGGTTTCCTCTGGGTGCTCCGGTTTCCTCCCACAGTCCAAAGATGTCCAGGTTAGGGTGGGTTGGCCATTCTAAATTGCCCATAGTGTCCAGCAATGTACAGGTGAGATGGATTAGTCATGGTAAATAAAGGGTTACAGGGATAGGGTGTGGGTCTGGTTGGGATGCTCTTTGGAGGGACGGTGCAGACCGAAATGGGCTGAATGGCCTCCACCTGCACTGCAGGAGTTCTATAACCATTTTCCTTTATTTATTCATGGGATGAGAGTGTTGCATGTGTAGCCCACCCCTAATTGCCCTTGAAGTGCCCTCTGAACTAGCTGAGCAAACCAGAGTCAACCACCCTGCTGTGGGCCAGACCAGGTAAAGACCAATATTCTCTCCACGCTACACAGCCAGAGGCCATTCCAAGCATAGACTTCCAGTTTCAGAAGTCATGGCTCTGCACTGCTCCGGAGGTCTGTCCACCTGAAAAAAACCCACAGTTCCAAGGAACGTTGGTGAGGATGTCAATTTCCATCCCCAAAACAGGACATGAGTGAGCCAGGTGGAATTGTTTTCTTCACAACAACCGATGATGGCTCTCAGGGGTTGGGATGCCTTGAAGATGGGATGTGAGGGGTCTCTAACATTAATTTCTTCTAAAATTCACTCGTGGGATGTGGGCTTCCTGAGTTGGGTCAGCATTACAGGTATTGCCCGCTTTTCAAAATTTCGCTTTACACACTTCGCTTTTACAAAAGACCTACATTAGTACCTGTTCTCACTAAACAAAAGAAATCCAAAGAGGATGTTCGCTTTTACGAAGAAAGGCGAAATTTTTCCCACATAAATTCATGCTTTTTCACTTGATGCCACTTTGGCTTACGAAAGGTTTCATGGGAACACTCTACTTTCGGATGGCGGGGAGGGGGTACCCTGTATTACTTGTCCCTAGTTGCCCATGAGATGGTGGTGAGTTGCTTCCCAGTGAGTGGCTGTTCCACTTGTTGAATGGCTAAAGGACTGCTGGACCCCAATTTAGAGTCACTGATAATATAACTGTGTGGAGTTTGCACATTGTCCCAGTGTCTGCGTGGATTTCCTCCGGGTGCTCCAGTTTCCTCCCACAATCCAAAGATGTGCAGGTCAGGTGAACTGACCACGCTAAATTGTCCATAGTGTTAGGTGCATTAGTCAGAGGGAAATGGGTCTGGGGTGGGTTACTCTTCGGAGGGTCGGTGTGGACTGGTTGGACTGTAGGGAATCTGATCATAACCAGAGATGACACAAGCAAAAATGTTGTGAAGACAATGAACGATCATGATCTGGAATGCAAGGGCGAAAGGGGCAACAGAAGCTGATTTAATATTTGATTGACACGGGGGTGGGGTGGGTGCGGGGGTTAAAAGAAGCACCATGCATGCTCAAATTGTGATCCTTAATAACCCAGGTGAACTTTAACCCTATCATCTATTTTACAGACCCAAACATCTGTGGGTCATACAGCACAGAAACCGACCTTCAGTCCAATCAGTCCAAGTGCCGACCAAAACCCAAACTGAAGTAATCTCCCACCAGCCTGCTCCTGGCCCATATCCCTCCAACCATTTCCTATTTGTGCACTTATCCAGATGTCTTTTAAAAGTTGAGTGTACCCTCATCCACCACTTCCTCTGGCAGTTAATCTCACTAACAAACCATTCTCTGTGTTAAAAAAAATTGCCTCTGATGTCTTTTTAAAAAAATCTTTCTCCTCTCACCTTAAAAATAGACCCCCTAGACTTGACATCCCCCACCTTGGGGAACAAACATATTCATCTTATCTATATCCCTCATGATTTTATAAAAAAAAACTATAAAGGTCACTCCTCAACCTCCTAAGCTCCAGTGAAAAAAGTCCCAGCCTCTCCTTATATCTCAAACCCTCCATTCCCAGCAACATTCTGGTAAATCTTTTCTGAACCCTCTCTAGCTCAACAACATCCTTCCTATAACAGGGAGACCAGAACTGCACACAGTAGTCCAGAAGAGACCTCACCAATGACCTCAACATGGCGTCCCAGCTCCTATACTCAAATCTTCAACGTGGGTCTTGAGTTTTCTCCTACTCTTGAACACTGGGAGAAATACTTTGCGGGGTCAGGCCACATACAGAGTATTTAATTGTCAATGACAGCTGTAGACCATACGCTTTGGTTCAAAAGGAGTTGGGTGCTACCCTTTAGACCAAACTAACCATGATTTTCCCCAGCAGATTCCTAACTGCTAATGAAGAGCAAAATTGATAATGACCAGTCAGTCAGTAAAATCGTGATTGGAGTAAGGATTCGGTGGATCACTCACTCAGGAAGATAATTTGTCAATCTTAGCCCCCAGGTAACTGGAACAAGGAATAGTCTTTCTTGGGCATCACACCATCAATGTAAGAGAATGGTTTAGAGGTGGGGAACCTTATCATGTTGGAAGGACGTATCACGTTAGTTGTAATCTAATAAGGCCACATCCAAGAAAATTCAATTATATATTCTTTACATTATTTTGTAAAAATCTAACTACTATGTACTAACTAACTAAGATAACTAAATCATGAGCATAGCAGGTGTAGAAATAGCCCTTATGACTTACCAATTTTTTAATTGCGGCGGTCAGTCTGTGAGGATTATTTTGTTGAATTTTCTTTACTCTCTGGTATTTTAAATACATTCATTTTAAGATTAAAATAAAAATAATAAAAGGACGAAGAAAAAAATACTAATAAAAAATAAAAGATTTGTTCTTCAAAATTTGGATTCATTCAAAAGGCCACACACAATAGCCTGGAAGGCCGCGTGTTCCCCACCCCTGGTCGTCTTTTTACACCTCGTTGTGTGGCTGCAGAATATTGTAGAGTAGTTCATAGGTGAATGAAGTACTTTCGAAGTGCAGTGACTGTTGTAACATAGGGAAATGTGGCTGTCAATTTATACATAGGCTCCTACAAGCAGCAATTAAATAAACCATCTGGTCAAGCCGCTTTGGTTGTAGCGTAAATGTGAGGCAGGGCAAGAGGAGTATTCATCTGCCTTTTGTCAAACTGTTCCATGTAATCTATTCCCTTCACAAGATGGGTCTCAGTTTGTTGTCACCTCATCTGAAAAACAATGGTGCAGCACTCCCACAGTTAGCACTGAGGTGTCAGCTAGGATTACTTGATCTGGCACCTCTGACAGAGTGGCACTCCCACAATTAACACAGAGGCGTTGGCTGGGATTACTTGCTCTGGTTTCCAAGGCAGGTTTGCAATCTCAGAAGTCACATGACACCAGGTTAGAGCCTAACAGGTTTATTTGCAATTACAAGCATTCAAAGCGCTGCTCCTTCCGTCAGGTGATCTCAAATAAACCTGTTGGACTATAAACTGGTGCCACATGGCTTCCGACTCGGAGCACCCCAGTCCAAATGGAGCACCTCCACATCTTGGTTTTCAACCTGTTATGTTCTGACCCAGATGCACCTGTATCCAAATACTACACCTTGGCTCAATGTAGCAACCAAACAGCAGTTAGACAGATTGCAATGAAACCCCACAGGACAGGCTGATGAGAGTTTGGATAAAGTCCTTTTAACAAAGTGAGCTCTAGTTCGGACAGTCTCCCACTGCAGATATAGTCACAGAATTCCTCATATTTCGGTGGTGCTCATAAATGGGGGGACGGTGGGATTCTGCAATGTTGTGTCCAGTGTTTGTCCATGTCAGCACTTTGCAGTGTTTTAGCTGGTGTGGTGCTACCTTAAGGTCCCTAACACTGAGTGTCCCTGTGTGACAAACAAGGGAACTAGGTGGGGCCTTAACATCGCGTCCAGGGTTCGGGCAGGGAACAGGAGGTAAACACTGGGGGAGATGATGAAAAGGCAGGGCTTCACTCGAGGGAAAGACAAAGAGAACTCAAAAACTTTCTTTTTTCCCCAGCAGCAACTGGGTCTCAGAGGGGCAGTCCATTAGGGCCACGTCCACCCGCAGGCAGAAAAATAAACAAGGATTTAAAGGAGTCTCCAAGCTGTTAGAAATGAGTCAAATACCAAGGCATTGCTGACTGTGAGCTTGCAACTCCAAAATCTGTTCGATGGACCCCACTGGGGGTCACAGTAGATTTTGATTGATATCAAAATCTGCAGTAGATTTTGATTGATATCAAACGTGTCAGCAGCCTTCATTTCCAATGGCTTTAACTGGTTCACCTGCCTCTCCTCCACCTTAGTTTACTGTATCCGGTACTCCCGATGTGGTCTTCAGGGAGACCAAATATAAACTAAGGGCACGTTTCACCAGCAGGAGCTGACCGGACCTCCCAATCACCATCCATTTTAATTCCCCTTCCCACTCCCTTTCCAACATGACCATTCTTGGCCTCCTCCATTGCCAAAATGAACCAAATCGCAAATTGGAAGAATAGCACCTCATCTTCCACATGGGCAGCCTACTGCCTGGAGGACTCAACACGGAGTTCTCCAATTTCAAATAACCTCCCTTCCCATCCCCCAATTCCCTTCCCAGCCCCTCTCCCTCTCTTCCAATCCTCTGACTGACCCTTCCTTCCAGCTACCAAGTGGATTCATTCCTCCCATCGATCATCCAGGTCATACCCTCTACCTGTGTTCACCTATCCCCACCTCATCACCCTGCCCCCAGCCCAGTCCTGAAGAAGGGTTACACCTGAAAGATTGACTTGTCCACCTCCTGATGCTGACTGGCTTGCTGTGTTCTTCCAGTGACCTGCTATCAGCCTTCCTTACAACAATTGTTACTTCAATACATTTGGGACACTAACCCTAACATTTGCTGCCTGTACAGTACAGGGGAGGAAGTGAGGACGGCAGATGCTGGAGATCAGAGTCAAAAAGTACGGTGCTGGAAAAGCACAGCCGGTCAGGCAGCATCCGAGGAGCAGGAGAGTCAACATTTCAAGCATAATCTCTTTCAGGCATGTCAGGGGCATAAATGTCACACACAACACAGGCAGCACTTGCCAGTACAGGCAGCGCAGGAGGAGCAAATGCTTTGCAATTCACAGCTACAAGGCTGCAATGAATCTGTCATGTTAGTTCAGCGCAAGAATTTAGGCCAACACAATAGATCTGCCCCCTTAATCTAAGTATATACAGACGCCAAGTCCATATCAGCCATCTCCCAGATTGTATCTTGTTCCAGGTTTTCGTGTTTTTGTCAGCTGACAAAGTTTGTTGAGGCAGAATCAACGTTATATTTCAGCGATTGGAGGCTACGTGCTGGAATAATGTCGACTCATACAAGTTCCAACAAAAACTCTAATAGTTTCATTAAAGATTTTGTTTGTTCCATTTTTAAATATTTTTTTCTCACACACTTCAGATCTTTTCCAAATGTTGCAAGATCTTAGGGGGTCTGGCAGCTTTCCTGGTTGTTTATGATAAACGCTGACAATGTTGGCTCCCTGCCCTGCCTGACAGACTGAGACCAGTAGATGTGGGAGCAGCAGCAGGCCATTCAGCCCATTGAGTGTGCTCTGCCATTCAATGGCTGATCTGAACTTCACAACTGAATTCTCCCTATAACCTTCAATTCTCTTACTGATCCACAGCCTTGAACAAACCTAATGACACAGCCACGACAGCTCTCAGTGGTAAAGGATTCACTATCCTGAAGTGAAGAGATTCCTCCTCCCTTATTCTGAGATTATGCCTTCTGGTTATAGACTCTCCCACAAGAGGATACAACTTTTCCACCTCGACGCCACCCAGTTTCTTAAGAATCTTGCATGGTTCATACAACACCAATAAGCGCAGGCCCAATCCACTCAGGCTCTCCTGATAAGGCAGCCCCTCCTTACCCAGAAGCCACTGGATTGCCTTTCTCACTGTAATATTGGATTAGCCTAGCCACAGTTACCACAAGTCACTTGTCACAGATGTTTGGAGACACGTCAGATAGAAGAGAGATTAAGTGATTTGTTTGAAGCATTCACAATCAGCTTTGCTAGATTAAGTTAAGGAACCACTGCTCCCAAGGCCGAAGAACTACTACCCTGAGATATTCAGAGAGAGTGTTGCATGGCATAGAAACAGATTAGATATCCTAAATGAATCTAGTCTCATTTGTCAGTACTTGGCCCATATCTCTCTAAACTCTTCCTATTCATGTACCCATCCTGATGCCTTTTAAATGCTATAGTTGTACCAGCCTCTACGACTTCCTCTGGCAGCTCATTCCATCCTGTGTGTGAAAAAGTTGTCCTTCAGTCCCTTTTATATCTTTTCTCTCTCACTTTAAGACCTCTAGTTTTGAAATCCCCTAAACGACTGCCTAAAGAATCAGAAGGATCAGAAGGGGAAAAAAATAAGTCTTCATCCCCGTCCCATTTCCCCGAGGCTGAACCAAGTTGTTTATAATCTTGGAAGCCTATTTGCCGTGATTCTGACCAAATACCTTCTCTGTCACCAAGTCCAATTCCCTGTCATCCTGGGAAGTGAGATTCGGTTGGATAACTCAGACAGTATACGCTGAATGGGTCTAATTATGCGCAATAACTCACTGCTTCAGCTCACCTGGCGGTCAAACCCCCACCTCGATTCGTGATAGTTCTGTACTCAACTATTCATGGCTGCAATCCCATTTTCCTTCCCCAACAAAACTCAAACTCATCCAAAACTCTGACGTTTGTATTCTAACCCCTGTTTCTGCACCATCCCAGCATTCTCTGACAAGTTGGATTGGCTGCTCGATATGACATGGTACCTTCCCCACCCCGCTCTCCCCTCACCCCCACCCCCGCCGCGTACAGTCTGATCAGGAGCTCACCATGTGGTAACTAATGGCTCACATTCCACATTCCTGGAATTCTCCCTCCATCACTGCACTGCTCAATTGTTCCTTTCCCCTCTGTCAGCAATTTGCCTTTCCCTTTTTCATGGAATCACATGCATTCTCCAGGTACCAGTATGGGCTGGTGATGACATTTGTCAGTGTTCCACCTGACTGAACTGGAGCATGTTAGGACAATTGGCCTTCTCTCTCGCGCTCTCACTCTCTTCCCTTTTGGGGAAAGACTAGATTTCCTTCAGGTACTCCGGTAATGTCAAAAGTTAAGAAGGAACATGGTACGTGTGGAATCTCAAGTATGAGCCCACAATCTCCTCCTCCATCATTATTAATGCCGCCAAATACAAAACTTCCCGGCCACTTTGGCTTGGGCATTTGAAGAACAATGCTGTTTGTTTCAGACTGATGCATTTGTTCCTGAAGTGTATCTTTGTTGGCAATGGAAGAATACGGTGAGATTTGCATTCATATAGCACCACTCTCAATTTAAGGATGTCCACAGGCACTTTCGAACTGTTATCATCGAGATAACATTACCAAACACAAATTGATCACATTGTCTATTTGGGGGAATTCACGTTTGGCCAGGGCACCTGGGAAACTCAAATACTAACAGAAAGTGCTGGAAAAACTCAGCAGGTCTGGCATCATCTGTGCAGAGTTAATGTTTCGAGTCCAGAAGGACTATTATCAGAGTCTAGTGACATGGATACCACGTGAAATAGGTGATGGAGGGTTAAAGGTCACGCCTGATCTGTGGTGTGTCCCTTCTCTTTCTGATTTGTACAGAAGGTGATGGCCTTCTGTACAAAGGTGATGGCCAGAAGGTGTGGCACTATCAGTAGATGACTGATCCATTTAATGTTCTGAGGACCTGGGTTCGAATCCTGCCATGGCAGATGGTGGAATTTGAATTCAATTTAAAAAAGACCTAGAATTAAACAATCTAGCAGCCCATCTGTTTCACTAACACCCTTTAGGGAAGGGAACTGCTGTCCTTACCTGGTCTGGCCTCCATGTGATTTCAGACCCACAGCAATGGGGTTGACTATTCACTGCCCTCTGGGTAATTAGGGATAGATGAAATGTGCTGGCCCAGCTTATGGCATTCACATCCAATAAATGAAGTTTTAAAAAAATAATGTTCTACATTAGAATAAAAATCAATCAACTATGGCAGTAGCAGCCAGAGTTGTTAATATCAGAACGGAAAATAATGAAAATATTTGAAAGCTGAAAAAGGGAGAAAATTAGATTAGATTCCCTACCATGTAGAAACAGGCCCTTCAGCCCAACAAGTCCACACCAACCCTCCGAAGAGTAACCCACCCAGACCCATTTCCTTCTGACTAATGCACCTAACACTATGGGCAATTTAGCATGGCCAATTCACCTGACCTGTACATCTTTGGACTGTGGGAGGAAACTGCAGCACCCGGAGGAAACCCATGCAGACACAGGGAGAATGTGCAAACTCCACACAGACAGTCCCTCAAGGCTGGAATTGAACCTGGGTCCCTGGCGCTGTGAGGCAGCAGTGTTAACTACTGAGCCATCAAACCAAATCCCTGAGATTGTTCCTTGTACTGTGTAGTCTCAGAATTCTGGATATAGGTTTGCTCGCTGAGCTGGAAGGTTCATTTTCAGATGTTTCGTCACCATACTAGGTAACCTCATCAGCGAGCTTCCGGACGATACTTTGTCCTGAGGCTCACTGAAGATGTTGCCTATTAGGGTGACGAAATGCCCTCGGCATTTCGTCACCCTAATAGGCAACATCTTCAGTGAGCCTCAGGACAAAGTATCGTCCGGAAGCTCGCTGATGAGGTTACCTAGTATGGTGACGAAACATCTGAAAATGAACCTTCCAGCTCAGCGAGCAAACCTATTTCCAGAACCTCAAACGGAGCTACAAATCTTCTCAAAACACGCTAGTCTCAGAGTGTAACTTTAACCTTTGCTCTTGTTAGGGATGGGATGAAATTCTCGAGTGTCTCTGTTTCACTTTCAATTTGGTTCTTGGTTCTTCCAATCTCCGCAGGGAAAAATCAGTGATATCTTTTCATTTATTCATGGGATGGAGGGCACCATTGACTGGGCCAGCATTTATTTGCCCATCCCTAATTTCTCCAGAGGTGGATTAGAGCCAATGACATTGTTGAGGGTCATGTGTAGGCCAGACCAGGTAACGACAGCAGATTTCTTTCCCTGAAGTTAGTAAACCAGATGGGCTTTTCCCAAATTCGATTCATTGTCATAATTAGATTCTTAATTCCAGATTTTTATTGAATTCACATTCTATCATCTACCCTGGCAGGATTTGAACCCAGGTCTCCAGAATTTTACCTGAGTCTCTAGATTAACAGTCTAATGATAATAAAACTAGGCCATTGCCTTCCCCCTGTTACAAGTATCAGCTGGTAACGTCAAATGTGTACTGTGCAGATGACAGGAGATAACTGGTGCTGTCAAGGATCATGAGGGGCATGGATAGGGTAAATAGACAAGATCTTTTCCCTGGAGTGGGGGAGTGCAGAACTAGAGGGCATAGTTTTAGGGTGAGAGGAAAAAGATATAAAAAGGACCTAAGGGGCAGCTTTTTCACATAGAAAGTGGTGTGTGCATGGAATGAGCTGCCAGAGGAAGTGGTGGAGGCTGGTACAATGACGGCATTTCAAAGGCATCTGGATGGGAATATGAATACGAAAGGTTTAGAGGGATACGGGCCAAATGTTGCCAAATGGGGCTAGATTAGGTTGGGATATCTGGCCGGCATTGGACGAGTTGGACTGAAGGGTCTGTTTCCATGCTGTACATCTCTATGACTCTATATGGGGAGAAAGCAGGAACAGGTTATTGAGATGGATGACCAGCTACGATCATAATGAGTGGCACAGCAGGATGAAAGGTCTATACCTGCTCCTTTTTTTTTAACGTTTCTATGTTTATTACTACCTCATTCACATGCCTGACTAAACAAAAGGCAAAAGAATTTGAGCAGAAATTCTTTTACACCAGATCCAAAGGCTCATTAAGATCTGGAATGTGCGACCTAAAAGGCTGGTGGAAGCCATGTCTATAGGAACTTTCAAAAATCAATGAGACATGTGAAGGACCAGTCTCCAGGGCAAAGTTGGACAGTGTCTTCACATGAGCTGACCTAGGTGTGATAGGTTGAATGGTTTCCTTTGACATTATAATATTTTACAATCCCACCAGCGCTGCCCCAGGGTAACTCACCAGAACATTGACACACTTCAACCAGAGCATTCAGAGAATGGAGGGCAGCCCACAACCCATTCAAAATCACAGGCTCATTAAAATGACCCCCTCAAAAGGACAAACTCAACACCAGTCTGAAGAAACTTGAGGGAAGAATGGCCTACTGGTGAGAACATATCAGCCCACTTGCTGCATGAGATTACGACTGGGAGTGTCCCATTTCTCCCTCCTGTCATCACCCTTCAATCCGCCTTGTCAATTTAAAAAAACTGTCCTGAAGTAGAATTTTAGCATGAGCATGGTCCTGAGCTTTAATTTTACACTGCGGAAATGTAAAGATATAAAAGGTTAACATCAAGCAGTTAGCCACATATGCATCATTATTGCCTAATATTCCCTTCTCATGCCCAAACAACCTACTCTGATTTTTTCAAACAGGTTTGATCGTAATGTCAGCCTGAATTTTGGAAAGGGCGGTTCTTGGTGTTGACAGCCTCTGACTTGAAGCAATGCAATCTGCATAGAAACATAGAAGATAGGAGCAGGAGGAGGCCATTCGGCCCTTCGAGTCTGCTCCAGTATTCATCACCATCATGGCTGATCATCCAACCATGGTGGCTCAGTGGTTAGCACTGCTGCCTCACAGTACAAGAGTCCCAGGTTCAGCCTCAGGTGACTGCTTGTGTGGAGTTTGCACATTCTCCCTGTGTCTGCGCGAGTTTCCTCTGGGTGCACCGGTTTCCTCCACAGTCCAAAGATGTACAGGTCAGGTGAATTGGCCATGCTCAAACTGCCCATAGTGATAGGTGCATTAGTTAGAGGGAAATGGATCTGGGTGGGTTACTCTTCGGAGGGTCAGTGTGGACTGGTTGGGCCGAAGGGCTTGTTTCCGCAGTGTAGGGAATTTAATCTAAAAAAAAACTCAATAGCCTAATCCTGCTTTCTCCCAATAACCTTTGAACCCATTCACCCCTAAGTGCTATATCCGGCCACCTCTTGAATAGATTAAATGTTTTGGCTTTAACTCCTTCCTGTGATAATGAATTCCACAGGCTCATCGCTCTTTGGGTGAAGAAATGTCTCCTCATCTCCATCCTAAATGGTCAACCCCGAATCCTCAGACTGTGACCCCTGGTTCTGGACGCGCCCACCATCAGGAACATGCTCCCTGCATCTAGCCTGTCTAGTCCTGTTAGAATTTTATACGTCTCAGAGTTCTGGTGGCCCTGACTCGAGATGGTTGTAAATTGGTAGGAGTGAAGGTTTAAACTTCATCAATGGCTGCTCTATGGTGCTAAATGGTGTTTGAAGTCAAAGACTTGTACATTCCAACCAGGTCAGCCAGCTGGACATTATAGAATAGGAGTCCCCTGATTGGAACTGTTAATCTGGTCCAATCAGGGAGTTCTGGCTGATACTCTGGTAACTGATACTGAATGAGTCAAGGACCGTTCATGTATAAATAAACAGGTGAACTGTTGACAGGACACTTGACTCTGCAGTTATTTCATTAACCTCATGGTACAGAAGGCGAATGCTAACACTTCAGTAGTTATTATTGCAATACAGGTAGAGAACCTCAAAACTGGCTACCGTGGGGCAGCACGGTGGCTCAGTGGTTAGCACTGCTGCCTCACAGCACCAGGGACCCGTGTTCGATTCCACCCTCGGTCGTCTGTAAGTTTGGAGCTTGCACATTCTCCCAGTGTCCGAGTGAGTTTCGTCCGGGTGCTCCAGTTTCCTCCCATAACCCAAAGATGTGCAGGTTAGGGTGAATTGGCCATGCTAAATTGCCCAGAGTGTTCAGGGATGTGTAGGCTGGATGCATTAGTCAGGGGTAACTGTACGTTAATAGGGTTGGGGAATGGGTCTGTGTAGGCTACTCTTCGAAGGGTCGGTGTGGACTTGTTGGGCCGAAGGGCCTGTATCCACCCTGTAGGGATTCTATGATAAACTTAGAAAAGCAGCAATATCCGAAAACTAGACAACTTTAGAATTATCCACACATCAATTGCAATTTGAGTAAAATTTTAAATAAAACTATTTAACCAGTCACAACCCTTCTGCAGCCCAGATACAGACAAAGTCATTGGTATTGCTGGCCAATGTAACCCAAATAATCCTCGACTTCACCTGACCCTAAATATATTAAAATCTGGGAATATCGAAAATCCGACACGGCCTGAGTCTAGAGGGTGTTGGATTTGCAGATTACATTACATTTATGTTTGTTTTAGTGTCGGAGGAAGACTAGGAATGGGAGTGCTTTTTTTAAAAAAAAGTGAGAGAGTTACAGATTTCTACTGAAAATCTGTGTGAAAAAGTATTTTCTGGTTTCTCTCCTCAGTAACCCAAATTTAATCCTTAGACTACCACCCCTTGTTTTGGATTCTCCTCACAAGAGGCGACATTTCTCAGCATTGATGCTATAGAGGCACAGACACACGTACCTTCTGATGTTCATGGGTGCCACACTCTCCCAAGTGTTGGTTTTTGGATTATACCTTTCCACGGAGTTAAGGCAGCTAGTTCCGTCATTCCCACCAGCCACATACAACATTCCTTCCAGCACTGCCACGCCAGCACTACTCCGACGGCTCAGCATATTAGCGATAGTGGTCCACGTGTTGGTCTAGACAAAGAAATGAACATGTCAATCCGCAGGTAAGATGGTTCAGGGCAGGAATTAGAGAACGACTGCACAACAGACAGGTAAGTGAAATACACCTTTGGTCTCAATGGGGAGTAGGGTAAAGGTGGAGTAGTCAAGCCAGCCCCATCCTGACAGTTCCCCTGATAATTCAACATTTACCTTTTATCTTTAAAATACCCCTCTGAGCTCTCCGCATGGACGAGTTGGACCAAAGGGTCTGTTTCCATGCTGTACACCTCTGTGATTCTATCTTTGTTTTTTAATTTAATCGCAGACAGCGACTCCCTACAAACACCTTCAGGGTTTGAGACCGTTCCCCCCCATGTCAGTGACCAGAACCTGCACGGGGTACAAAACGCAATCTGACCCAGCTACTGTGCATCTGATAAAAAGTTTAAATGACCAAAGGAAAAAAAAAAAAATGAGAGAGCTGAACCAACACACGACTTGAAGGTTGACCAGAGTGAAATGTCCCTGTACGGTCTATCTCCTTCAGTACTTCTGTTACCATGGCTACAATGTTCTATTGGGACCTGCTTTCATCAATAGGCTGTGAACTTCGATTAGAAACTTTGCCGAGAGGAATAGAACACGGCTTTCTCTGGTTTTCCTGCAAACTCTAGGAATTTATTTGGAGAAGTGAAAGGATTAGTGGGTGGCACGGTGGCACAGTGGTTAGCACTGTTGCCTCACAGCACCAGAGACCCGGGTTCAATTCCTGCCTCATCTGGTTTTCCTGCAAACTCTAGGAATTTATTTGGAGAAGTGAAAGGATTCTTGTTGGGTCAAAGAAAGTCAGGGAAAGTGAGTGAATGAATCAATGATATCGGCATTAAGGTGGAGACAGTGAGGGCTGGTGTTCAGAATTGAGAGTGTGTTGCTGGAAAAACACAAGCCAGTCAGGCAGCATCTGAGGAGCAGAAGAATCGTCGTTTCGGGCAAAAGCTCTTCATCGGGAATGAATACGGAATTCCTGATGAAGGGCTCTGGCCCAAAACGTCGATTTTCCTGCTCCTCAGATGCTGCCTGACCTGCTTGTGCTCTTCCAGCAACACACTCTGATATTAACATTAAAAACTAGTACAAAAGAAATTCCAATAAAGAGCCTCTCATCAAGCATTGCAGCTTTCCCTCAGCTCCAACTAACTCGCACCATTTAAACTGGGCAATCAGGCAATGGGTTTAAAAAAAATTAATCAACTTCTATTTCAGTGTTGGAAATTTCAATGTCTGCCACACTCAAACAGGACATTAAATGGGTGTTTCACACAGAAACACTCCAGTTATAAGTTGCACTCTTCAGAAAAAACAAAGCAAACAATGACTTCTTTAAGGGTCAGCAGACTCAAAATATTAACTCTGTTTCTCTCTCCATAGACGCTGCTCATTGAGTTTCTCCAGCAATTTTTGGTTTGTTTCAGATCTTCAGCATCCACAATTCTTTGTTTTATCTTACTATAAATTATTGTGGTACAAAATATTGAGAGATAATCTTTTGCCTCTATTCCAGTTATGATCACTACTCCCTAGGCTTAACGATGTTCGATCATGTATTTTTTCTATCTTGTGACTATAACCACCGAAGGAGTGTTCTAAAACATTAAATATTTCTGCAAAGGTGACTCTTGAGACTTTTTTCTGCTTTAAAAGTAGCGTCAAACCTCTTTCACAGATATTTCCATTCTTCAGTTTGAAAGGCACTAATTGCAGATGGAGAGAAATGGAGCAAAACACAGGAACATCAATGCCAATGGCTGGGAATGACTGACACTCCTCCTCTCCTCTCCCCTTCTCCTGCCACCCCGACCACTCCAGTCAAAATTCTCTCCCTATAGCCTCCTCCATGACCCTATCCCTGCTGCAGAGTTGGTCCAATTTTCAAGCACTGAATTAGGTTCACAGTATGAAAAAGGTTGCTTTCCTTTGTGGGAATTTGCCGTGAGTAAACTGTGTTTACAACAGCACGACAGTAACCACACTTAAAAACAAAGAAAAGCAATTTGTTCCTGTAAAACACTTGGGACATCCCAAGATTGTGACGGACATTCTGTAGATTGCAATTCTCTCTCAAAGACATGGCTCCCTACAGCGTGTTAATGTTTCCTGAGGGTCACCCAAATTTGAAATGTGGAAGCCACAGTACTAACATAACACACTGAGGTGTCTGCACACACTGCCTGCCTGTTATTATATGACTGTACACACAAATCCAACGTGGAAGAAAAGGATTACATTTTACAGTGTCACTCATTATCAGTAGATACTGAAGTCAAGTGTGACATCTGCTGGTGTATGATATTACAAATTGGGTTGCTTTATAGTGGAGGCAACAATATCTAAATGAAGGCCAGAATTTATGACTAAGGCATACCATTTCTGAAAACTCATAAATCCACATGTCTCAGTAGGAAACTCCGCCAATGTCATATTTGATCAACTACTCGCTACACCAGCCAGTGAACAAAGTGACAGTGATACTTGTGTCAAATGAAACACAGGTTTCCTCACAATGATTTGTAAGCCCAGAACCATAGGCTCAGGGGGTCCTCAGTTTTATTTGCACATAAATATCCAGACCAATTTTTATTACTCAAATCAGTATCAATTTAAAAGGAAACAGAATATTTGGTCATTATCGTGTGGGACTTTATAGTTCACAAGATATAGGAGCAGAATTTGGCTATTTGGCCCATCAGGTCAGCTCTGCTATTCGAACATGGCTGATGTGCTCCTCACCCCCATTTTCCTGCCTTCTCCCGATAACCTTCAACTCATTACCAATTAAAAATCTGTCTAACTCCTCCTCAAATTTACTCACAGTCCCAGTGTCCACTGCATTTTGCTTTGCATAAATCAGATTTGGGATTTGGCGAGGTTGGTAAAACTTGATAGAAATGTACGTTTCTGTTTATTTGAAGTCCCTATTGCTGGTGTATCTTGGCAGACACTGACTCTATACTGGGGTACCTTGTTAACCATGTTAATGGGACAGGCACAGGGGTCCGACAATTCCACTGTACTTTGGGTGCAGTGTTCTCATCAGTGTCTGGCCAGGGTAGAGAAAGAAGTAAATCAGTGAGCTGTTATTTCTCCCTAATCAACCCGCACAGAAAGCTTATTAAACATCTTTGACACAGGTGGGACTTGAACCCAGTTCTCTTGGACCAGAGATGGGGACACAGAGCCCCAGCTGCTACTTAATTACTTACTGTAATACTTGTGGCGAGTTTATTAAACATAGAGGCCACCCCTGCTCATCTTTTGCAACTTCCCACTCCGCCAGAATTTAAACCGACATTAATCCTAGTCTTGAAGAGGCTGGACTGGGGACCGGAAACAATGCAGACTGAATGAAGAGTGTGCAGACTTACAACAAGGCCAAGGGTTTCTTAGAATCCCTACAGTGTGGAAACAGGCCCTTTGGCCCAACAAGTCTGCACCGACCCTCCGAAGAGTATCCCATCCAGACCCATTCCCCATTATCCTACATTTCTCCATTTACCCCTGACTAATGCACCTAGCCTACACATCCCTGAACACTATGGGCGATTTAACATGGCCAATTCACCTAACCTGCACATCGTTTGGATTGTGGGAAGAAACCAAAGCACCTGGGAGGGAACTCACACAGACACAGGGAAAATGTGCAAACTCCACAAAGGTAGTCACCTGAGGCTGGAATCGAACCCGGGACCCCGGCGCTGTGAGGCAGCACTGCTAACCACTGAACCGCCGTATCACCCTTCTGATTGAGCCGGAGAAGCAGAATCCTATGAATGCTCCCCCGACTCTGAACAGACCTACGTTTTGGGAAGGATAAATCCTGGATACATTGGTGTGATCAGTTACCTGTGGATCGTACTTTTCCACTGTTGCTAAGTGCGAAGAGCTGTCATATCCACCAACGGCGTAGAGGTTTCCATCTGAAAGGACAGTATCATTAAAAGAGATTTCATCGACTGATTAATAAGGGTTTCTTTTTGATGAGTCAGCCCGATTTCTGACACTCGGATGAAACTCTTAGCATTTCAAGAGCATCCAATCCAAGCTTCTGTGAAATTAGTGTAGACTCACCAACTCCACAGTAATCACCAGGTATTGACATTAATCTCTGGGACACTGAGGGGAGCAAGTCCTGATGGAAAAGGGAGGTAATAACCTGTACTTCTACTCCATCCCTACACTGCGCCCGTTGGTTTTGAACATATTCAATGATCAGCTTTAGGAATGCTGAAAACAGGCAAGCAATCACACAATGAGACTTCTGGGAATACATCCAACCAACCTCCATCGTGACCAAAGACCCACAGATAGACAATGCTCCGAGTCACTGATTGGCCGGGAGTCTATTGTCAGAGATATGAATAATGAGCCCTGCCCAGCAGAGTTGGTTTTGATTTGTGTCTTGTCTTTGGCCCATGTTGGTTTGGAAGAGATCTTTGTTAGTGGATCCCCTTCCTTGCCTCCAGATTTGGAGGACCCTATGAAGGTAGCGTTGGGTGGCATTTAGAGTCATAGAGATGTACAGCATGGAGTTGTTCAAATCTCCGCTGTGTGTGGGAGCAGAGGGATTACTGCACTCAGTGACCCAGGACCTTAGTCTTTGTCTGAGATCCTGGTCTTCAATGTCTCCTTTCCTCAACTTGACCTGATCTGGTACATCAGAGGCAACAAGGACTTCTGTTGACTCTGTCACCCTTCATTGTGATCATGTTCCCAAGATCCAGAAAATGGTCAATGTGTACAATTCACCATTGATTTTAAACGGGGTTTGGAGAGGGGGTGGGAGGTGTTGCTGTTAAAATTTGTCAGAAGAGGGGTTTTAGTTTTCCAGGAGTTTAGTGAAAAGCCCAATTTCTCATGTGCTTTGGACAGGGGCTTAACAAAAACATGGTGCTCAGTTTCTGAATGAACACAAACACACACACCTCACCCTGAAGCTCACTGGCTGTCACAAGGGAGGTGTTGGTTTGGTAAAGCTGAAGAATTGGTGTAGGTTGATGGCTTGCCTGTAAGCTCTGTAAGTTATCCCCACGTCTGTAATTTGCAGAAGATGAGGGCTAGTACTGGGCCTGAATCACGGTCAGAGTCAGTATAACAGCGAGGAAAATGGAGAACAATTTCACCATTTTTATCTGTGAGAGGACTATAATGTTGATTCCATTATTTTAGTAATTGAGCCAATGAATATGATGACAATTCCCTGTCAAGTCTCCAACCTCCAAAGGCCTAACCAACCCCAGAAGTCAAGCCCAAACATGTTGTGACAAAGCTCCAGGTTCTTATTGATCTCGGTGTTTTTCAGAACCCCAGATATACCAACATATTTGACCCATCCAGAAAATTAGATTAAATCAAGACTTAAATTTTTTTGGTGATGACTGTAGATCTGGTGGCATGCCAAGTTATGGTTAAACAAATTCCATCAGGTTTCTGGTACTGTGTCCCAGTATAAAGTTGATTGGGCGCATTGACAAGATGTGCTCTTCAACTGTGTAGGACATTGTAAACTATGCTTTTCCTCCACAGTCTCATACTTACCACACTCTTCCCAGGATGGCAGTGTGAGTACAGGCTGAACCTACCTCCTTCCACTGCACTGCCAACTGTAGCACTCCCCATCTCAACTTAGTTGTTCTAAGTTATCTGGGAAGCCGGGTTCAAATCCCAGCACAAGCGATGGTGGAATTTGAATTCAATAAGAGATCTGGAATTAAAAGTCTGATCGATGAAACAATTGTCATTAAACCCATATGGTTTCACTAATGTCCTTTACAGAAGGAAACTACTGTCCTTGCCTGGTCAACATGTGACTCCAGTCTCTTACGTGCTGAGGGATAGGCAATAAAAGCTAGCCCAGCAAGGCCTACATTCCAGGCGTGAATTTAAAAATAAACTTTCAACCCATATAAGAAACCTTGGAGCCAATAAATACTGGCAGATAACTCTCCCAACTCATACCCAAAGGACCAATTATTGCCAACAGCTTGTGTAGCAAGTTAACATGGAGATCGTTCACTGGTTGTTCAATTAGCGTTCCAGTGACAATTTAGCATTTCCACACTCAACATTTCTCTGCATTTTTCAACAACATGAATTAAACGGTTGCTACTAAAACACGGCACATGGAAGGAACCCACCTAGTGTTGCAATTCGGACATATCGTCGCCTAGTGCTCATTGCAGCTACCGACGACCACGTTCCAGTCAGTGGGTCGTATCTCTCAGCACTGCGAAAACACAAACAGAAAGTGGCGGGTATTAAAAAGGCATCATTGGGCACCTCACCCTGTGTTTCAGCCTCACGTGCTATGGAATGTTTGCACTTCAGCTTCTCACTCAGACTGACACAGCTCGACTTATCCTGGTGATAGAAACGAGAGATTTCTAAATTGCCTTTAGAATGCTCTCTCTCCAATTTCTACTCCAACTGAGGGCTCTAGCTTCTTCCAGTAACTCATCCTCAAGGTGCCCCTTTCTGCACACTGGCCATTCTGTTATAATGCATGTTTCGTCAACGCAAATCCGCTGTCATGCGATGGACGAACTGGGGACGCTGTTTCTAAAGCACAAACTTTTAAAACGAGTGTTGGCTGTCACGCGATTGCATCACCGACACTTTAAGCACTGTTTCTGAAGCTAAAGGTTTTTCTATGACTCAGGATTGCATAGGGAATGCAACCATCACGTTATAGAAGAATGTACTGCATTTGGGTAGCACCTTGAATGCAACGCAGCTCCTCCAGCTACGCTGTAGGAAAGTAAATCGATGATGAGCTGACACACAGAGACATTGGAACCACTGACCAAAAAATTAGGTCAAAAATGTAGATTTTTAAGATCAATTTTGAAGTCCAGCAGTTATGGTCCAATTAGAAACGTAGAAAATAGTTGCAGGAGTAGGCCATTCGGCCCTTCGAGCTTGCACTACCATTCGTTATGGTCATGGCTGATCATGTAATTTCAGTATCCCACTCCCGCTTTCTCTTTAGCTGAAGGCGTGGCTACCAATGGTTGTGAGAAGGAAACACCAAGGGCCAAGGACTGAGAGGCACACAGGGATCTCTGTGTGTTTTATGGCTGGACGAGCCGGAAGAGAAAGGAAAGAACGGGGCCAGGGAAGAAACGGATTGCAAGGGGGAAAGAGGACCTGACGCTCACACAGATGTATTTGACACCAAGCACTGGGGCAACCTACCCTGACTCAGCCCCTCCCTAGCTCCATGGTGCCAGGGTCAAGGGCAACATCTAAATTTTTTGTTGTGGTTCTGTTCGCCGAGCTGGGAATTTGTGTTGCAGACGTTTCGTCCCCTGTCTAGGTGACATCCTCCGTGCTTGGGGGCTTCCTGTGAAGCACTTGTGATGTTTCCTCCGGCATTTATAGTGGTTTGAATCTGCCGCTTCCGGTTGTCAGATTGAATCTGTGGATGAGTGCCATGCCTCTAGGAATTCCCTGGCTGTTCTCTAAGTGTATACTCGATGGAAACATCACAGAAGCGCTTCACAGGAGGCTCCCAAGCACTGAGGATGTCACCTAGACAGCAACACAAATTCCTAGCTCGGCGAACAGAACCACAACAACGAGCACCCAAGCTACAAATCTTCTCACAGACTTTGATCTAAATTTGCTGTAAATGCAGAGCTGGCCAGGAGCTACATCCAGGAGCAACTTGCTCTGGACATCCTGACAGTCACCTCTTGTCAGGGTGAGACATATGCTGCTTCGTGCACTATACAAGTTCCAGTTCACAACTAAGGATGCTAACCTCTAACCTCTAAGTGTAGGAGATGACAGGGCCCTATTGGTCTATTGTAGTCAAGGGAAAACACTTCCTGATCTAACCCATACCTCAGGAAAGATGTACTGGCCCTGGAGCATGTTCAGAGGAGATTCATGAGAATGGTCTCAGGAATGAAAAACTTAACATAGGAGGAACGTTTGAGGACTCTAAGTTTATACTCGATGGAGTTTAGAAGGATGAGGGGTACCCTAACTGAAACTTATACAATACTGAATGGCCTGGACAGAGTGGATGGTGGGAAGATGTTTCCATTGGTAGGAGAGACGAGGACCCAAGGGCACAGCCTTAGAGTAAAGGGCGGACCCTTTAGAATGGAGATAAGGAGAAACTTCTCCAGCCAGAGAGTGGGGAATCTAGGGAATTCACTGCCACAGAAGGCTGTGGAGGCCGGGTCATTGAATATATTTAAGACTGAGATAGATAGATTCATGAGTGTCAAAGGTATGGGGAGAAAAAGGGAGAATGGGATTGAGAAGCCTATCTGCCATGATTGAATGGCAGAGCAGACACGATGGGCTGAATGGCCTAATGTCCGCTCCTATATCTTATGGTCTTATGTCATCACATTAACAACTGCTTACAGATTACATTGATGTGTCATATGTTGTCACAGAGGGTATGAGGTGGACCTGGAACTTACTCCTCTGAGATCCTGAGCCAATTGTTTCTCACTGTCACCCCATTTTGGAGCATCCCAATTATCGTGGCTTCTCAGTGAGAATTAGGAGGGCAGTGTGGGAGGGGAGGGGGCACAGCTATGTCACTCGGTTGGACCTGCACAGCGTCCATGGCTCTCACACAGAGTTCACGACACCAAAATTACATCTCACGATCCCCCCGGGGACCCTAACCTAAACTGTTCTACCGCAAGTCCAAATTAAATCATTATAGTGGGTGGGGCTTATGACACTCCTTCCTATTAACCCTTTCAGACCCTTATAGAGACTGGGTATGGCCCTCAACTTTCAATACAAATAACAATAATGGCTGCTCCCATGCTGTCTCCTGTTCAGGTCCCATCAATGTTTCCTTGGGAGTTTGGGACATTCCAAACAATTGTATCTTTTGGAGAAGCAGAGACTAGGAGTCGTGAAGGTTACTGGGATACTGTACAGAGGAATATTGAACGATCCCAATTTCCTGCACTTTCATTGCCCCGTTAAGTGGAAGTACCTGGTTAAAAGTCATTGGGAATGAGTACATTCCCTTATCCATCATCAAGGGCTTTGCAAAACCAGCAGTCAAAGGAGTTTTATACTGATGTGTTATGATATCTGTTAATTATGTCGCTCACCCTCAAGTACTTCTGCAAATTCAACACATGGCAATAGTAATGAGTTAATCACAATAACATAAATTAAAGAGAGATTCCACCACAATGGAGGACACTCTTACAGTCATAATACCTCCAGGCGCTTCAACACTGAAACATTTGTAGGCAAAGCACGCATGTTATCAAAATATAATTACAGTCATTAGTCACATCTAAATCCAACCACATTTATAGGTGTTAATGTCAAAGTAATCACTAAGATCTGTCACTATCAGCAACTTGGGATGCATGCAAATTAATATTCACATCCATTTCAACTTTGTATATAGCCCCCCAGGCTCCATAAGCCACACTGTGTGAGGTGGAAGAGATTGGCAAATGTTGCTTCTGGAGAGATTTAGTTCAAAGTATTAATCTTTGTAGATTGTATCGCAGGGCCATATGGAAACTTTGCTCTTGGTCTGCACATGCCTTGAGCTGTTGATAGTAATTATTCTCCATTCTGTGCTCCTGTATTGGTGTTGGCTCCCAGACTGGAAAATGCCTCGATTTTAAAATTCCCACCTTTGTTTGCAAATCCATGCATGACCCCACATTTGGTCTGTAACCCTCTGGGGTCCTTGCACACCCCCAATTCCACCCTCCCATGTATTCCTGATTTTCAATTAAGTGGAGCACAATAGTCACGCTTAGAACATAATACAAGTGCCTCAAGTGTTGATATATGCGAACAACATGCATGTTAAAGTGTCAATTATAGATATGTTTAAAGATGCTCCTGCCCCTTTGATCTGATGTTTGTCATCTCATAAAAGGAATGAGCTACAAAACTGTCCTTGATGAAAGAGACTGAGCAATGGTTTTGGCATAATCTCAGGTAACAGATTCCCAGAAACACTTGAAACGTAGAGACAAAAAGCAATGGTCACGCTGCCATGTTGTGGGTGGGGTTGAACGAGGGGAACTCAATAACACACTCAGGTTGAGTACTGCCCTTTCATCTTCACAGCTTCAATGTAAATCTCACCCAAAACCGTGAAACAGAAATCACCGTTTCTCTGCGGCTAAGATTTAAAATTAAAAGCTCGGGAAAACTCATTATTTTAAAGGTTTCGTTCAGAAACACAGAATGGTTCCTGAGAAATTAAAAGTAAGAAGTTGTTGCAAAGAGGTGTCAAAATGGGACAAAGTAACGAGATGTTGACCGGAATAGAGTAATCGATAAAAGAGCCAAACAAAGGACTTTTTTTTCTATTCAAATGAAAACTATAATCAAATATTGAAGTATATTTACTACAAACTGTCAGAGGGAATTAATTATGTCTGAAAATGAATAATCTGCAGAGCTACAAGCAACACAGAGGAAATTCTTCCAAAAGGATAGCTCTTTCCTCATTCTGAGGAAGGGTCACCAGACCTGAAACATTAAATCAGATTTCTCTTCACAGATACTGCCAGACTTGCTGAGCTTTTCCAGCAATTTCTATTTTAGCTCTTTCAAAAGGGTTAGTACACTATGATGGGTTGAATAGAATTATACAGCACAGCAGTCTACGTACCGGTGATATCCTTCTGAAGTTGCAGTTTACGATATGTTGCAAAGATATCACCCATTGCCTATCTGTAACCGAAGCCCAACATGAACGTTGGTCAGAAAATACTGTGTGTCTGGAGGGCTCCATGATAAAAAGTTACCCAAAATGCATTGCTCAGTAAAGATGACAAACATCACAACATAACACTGTCTTCCAAATTGCCTCAACAACTGAAAACAAAAATCAACAAAAGCCATTAGAAATCTCTATAGAAACAAACTGCACTTTATAGTTAACCTCAGGATGTTATAAAGTGCTTCACAGCCCAAGAAGCAAAGTGTTGTGTGATCCAACCCACAGCTCGGCACCGCCCTCTTGACCTGTCCATCCTCTTTCCCATCTTTACGCTCCACCCTTCCCACCAACCTATTGCAACCCCCCCTACCTATCACCTTCCCAACTACCTCCCTCCCACCTATACATCTCTCCGCCCCCTTTGCCCCCCACAACCCCACATTCCTGATGAAGAGCTTATGCCGAAAACGCCGACTCTCCTGCCCCTCGATTGCTGCGTGACCTGCTGTGTTTTTCCAACGTCACACATCTGACTTTGAAAACACGGCAGCCAATATTGCCCACTACTGCAATAAAAGGCACTGACCAAACAATTCTTTTCATGATGTGATTAGAGAAAGAAATATTGGCAAGCAAGAACTTCCCTGGTCTCCAGCGGAATAGTGCCATGGGGTTTATTTTTGGAACTGGAGACGGTATTGGGGCCTCAGTTTGATACCTTATCTGGAAGGCAGCAACTCTAACAGTTCAGCTCTCCTTTCATTTTCAACAGAGAGGTATCAACGTAGATTTGTGTGTCAGGATTGGGGACTTGACCCAAAACCCTCAGACTGATGGGTGAGTGCTAGTGTGAAATCGAGCGAAGGAAAGGTTCGGGTCCCCATCAGTGCCCCTGCTCCTGATCGTTGTGGTCCCAGCTCATGCAGCCATAAGGAGGTGTGGACTCAGAGCTCCTTTTCCAGGAACATCTCCTCCCACTACGTTCAGCCCACTCCCACCCTGGGAAGGCCGGGGAGGTGGGGAGTGAACCACGGGACAGTATTCGCCTGTGAAAGATGAAAGTTCCTTGAAAGTGGAGTCTCAGGTAGACAGGCTGGTGAAGGCGGTGTTGGGCACGTTTGCCTTTATTGGTCAATGCACTGAGTGTAGGAGTTGGGAGCTAACCACTGAGACACCGTGCTGCCCAATCATCAGAACTATTTCACAGTGCAGCAGGTGAGAGCTTGCTGCTGACAAAGTGGTGCCGACATTAAAAAAGCAAATTTACTTCAAAATGGCTTTGTTGGCAATAAAGCATTCAGGATGGGTCAGTGGGTGGGGGATGAGGTCATGTGGAGTGCTATATTAGTGCAACTTTTCCTTTTTTAACCTGACTTTGACATGGTTGTTTTTTTGAAGTAGATTTAGAGAAGGTTTTCACAGACAAGCTGTTTGGACTTATCACTGCACTTGCAATGTGCTAAGTTAAAAATCACACAACACCAGGTTATAGTCCAACAGGTTTAATTGGAAGCACACTAGCTTTCAGAGCGCTGCTCCTTCATCAGGTGGTAGTGGAGGGCTCAATCCTAACACACAGAATTTATTGCAAAAATTTACAGTGTGATGTAACTGAAATTATACATTGAAAAATTGATTGTCTGTTAAACCTTTCATCTGTTAGAATACAGTGATAGTTTCACTTCTTTCATGTGTAAATCACAAAAACTTTTTTT
>NC_057743.1:34494986-34510877 GCF_004010195.1 Chiloscyllium plagiosum
GTGTCTGTCTGGGGTGGGGGTTGTGAGTGTGAGGAAGTGTATATGTGTGTATAGTGAGTGCAAAGTGTCTTATGTCTGTGAGGGGGTGCATGTCTGAGTGTGGGAGTGTGTGTGTCTATAAGTGTGTGTGGGTGTCTGTGTGCGCATCTGTGTGTATGTGTGTATCGGAGTGCCTGTGTGTGTGTGAGACTGTGTGTGTGTGTGTAGGAGTACCTGTTTGTGTGTATAGTGCAATGGTGGTCACCTGTAACGTGACATGAACCCAAGGTCCCGGTTGAAGCCCTCCCTATGGGTACCGAACTTAGCTATCAGCCTCTGCTCGGCCACTTTTCGCTGCTGCCTGTCCCGAAGTCTGCCTTGGAGGATGGTCACCCGAAGGTCAGAGGCCGAATGTCCTGGACCACTGTAGTGTTCCCCAACTGGGAGGGAACACTGCTGTCTGTTGATTGTTTTAGATTAGAATCACTTTTTAGATTAGAATCAATCTAAACATCATGGCATAGACTGAGAACACAGGGGCCAACACCTTCAACATCTAGCTATCACCATTGTTAACAGCTAACCCGAGAATGCAACTTTTTAAAAAAAAAAGGTTTTGTTATTTACACATTAAAGAAGTGAAACTATCACGGTATTCTAACAGATGAAAGGCTTAACAGACAATCAATTTTTCAACGTATAATTTCAGTTACATCACACTGTAAATTTTTGCTATAAATTCTGTGTGTTAGGATCGAGCCTCCACGATCACCTGATGAAGGAGCGATGCTCTGAAAGCTAGTGCTTCCAATTAAACCTGTTGGGCTATAACCTGGTGTTGTGTGATTTTTAACTTTGTACACCCCAGTCCAACACCGGCATCTCCAAATAGTGATCATCAAAGCACTTAAAAGGTTAATCCCCAGAAACTCCTGACCATGCCTCCTACTATGTCCACCCCACTCCCACCCTGGGAAGGCCGGGGTAGGTGGGGAGTGGACCAAAGGACAGTGCTCGCCCTTGGAATCAGACACAGGCACTCCGCACCTTCAGGAGAGTGAGGAAAATCGGGGGGAACGTACCAGTGCAAACGTTCAACCACAACAGGAGTACCTGTTCAAACACGAGGCGCCATCGTAACCTCCCGCCGCATACAGCAAGCCGTGTAGCACTGCCACTCCAAGGCAGCTCCGTCTTGTTCCCATGGCTACCTCTGGTTGCCAGGAATTGGTTACCGGATCATAGGATTCAACAGTCGATAAGTCAGAAGTGCCATCGTACCTGAGTAATTAAGGTAGCATCAGTCACTGAACATGCATCAAACTCTGTCTAATTCAGATAAATGAGAGATGTTGCTTTTTGGTAAGGCAAACCAGGGTAGGACAGTTAATGGGAGGGCCTTGGGGAGTGTTGCCGAACAAAGCGACCTAGGGGTGCAGGTGAAAGTGGAAGATGAAAAGTTCCTTGTAAGTGGAGTCGGTGGTAGGCAGGATAGTGAGGAAGGCATTTGGCAAGTTTGCCTTTATTGGACAGTGCACTGAGTGGAGGAGTTGGGATGTCATGTTGGGCAGCTGTACAGCACATTGGTTGGGCCACGTTTACTCTGGCAGGCCTGCCGCAGGAAGGATGTTGTGAAACTTGAGAGGGTGCAGAAATTATTTACGAGGATGTTGCCAGGGTTGGAAGGTTTGAGCTATAGGGAGAGGCTGAATAGGCTGGGGGCTTTCTTCCCTGGACCGTCAGAGGGTGAAGGGTGACCGTATAGAGGTTTGTAAGATCATGAGAGACATGGATAGGGTGAATAGTCAAAGTCTATTTCCCAAGTTAGGGGAGTCCAAAACTAGAGGGCACAGGTTTAAGGTGAAAGGGGAAAGATTTAAAAGGGACCGGAGTGGGGTAACTCCAGAAAAGCTGGTATCCCATCACCCTCCATTTACACATGAAAAATCATTGACACATATCCAGCTTCATGAGAGCCAGCTCCAAGTGAACAGAACACCCCTGACACTCCTGTTTAGTATTTTTTCTCTGAAGACATTGATGCAGTTCACTCAGAGCCAGCTCTCAGAGTGAGTCACTCCTGTTTATATCTGTCAGCCAGGGCTCCCTGATTGGACCAGATTGACAGCCCCAACCAGGGAACTCATTCTATGAGATCCACCTGACTGATCTCCTTCAATCACTACACTGCGGGGTAACTTTTTCACACAGAGGGTGGTGCATGTATGGAATGAGCTGCCAGAGGAAGTGGTGGAGGCTGGTACAATTGCAATATTTAATAGGCATCTGGACAGGTATATGAATAGGAAGAGTTTAGAGGGAGGTGGGCTAAATGCTGACAAAGGGGAATGGATCAGATTGGGATGTCTGGTTTACAGTCGGCATGGAACAGGTTGGGCTGAAGAGTCTGTCTCTGTGCTATATGATTCTATCACTGAAGGAGAGAATCATGGAATCCCTATAGTGTGGAAGCAGGACATTCGGCCCATCGAGTCCATACCGACCCTTCAAAGAGCATCTCACCCACATCCACCCCCCTCACATCCCCCAACTCTATCCCTGTCACCCTGCATTTCCCATGGCTAATCCACCTAACCTACACATCCCTGGACACTATGGACACTTTTCCATCGCCATGGCCAATCCACCCTAACCTGCACATCTTTGGACTATGGGAGGAAACTGGAACACCTGGAGGAAACCCACGTAGACACGGGGAGAATGTGAAAACTCCACACAGACAGTACCCAAGGCTGGAATTGAACCCAGGTCCCTGGCGCTGTGTGGCAGCAGTGCTAACCACTGAGCCATTGTGCTGTTGTTGTACATTGCTGCATTATGCAGCTTATACCATTTGCTTTGTCCATTTTTTCAATTTACAAATTAACAAAAATAGATAAGCGAGATAGAAACTGCTTCCATGGGGGTGGAACAGCTCAGAAAGACCTCGGGCTTCTCCGAGATACTTGCTGTTATCTTGCTTTCAGAAGCAGCCCCTCCTCAGTGGGCAACAGAGATTGGATACGAACAGAGTTAAGACAAACACAAGCCAATAGCAGAGAGACCTCTTGAACAGGAGCAAGCGGTTTCACCTCCTGAAGCCTTAGAACAAAATCTGTGATCTAACATTGTTAGATTATATTAGCAGCTTTAGAATAATAAGGGCTAAACACAGGCTCATGGAAGCAAAAACAGAAGTTGCTGGAGGAACTCTTAAGAAGGGTCACTCTACTCAAAACTGTAAAGCTGCTTTCTCTGCACACCTGCCGAGTTTCTTCAGCAATTTCTGTTCTCTTTTCAGATCTCCAGTGCTTTGTTTGAGACAAGGCTGATGAAAATTGGTAACATTAATTGCTGATGAATTATATAGAGGAGCCTGCTGGAGTACGGGTTAACTGGTGCCTTTTTCAGTAGGTCTCAGTCCCACTGAATCTGAAACTGTCATGATATAGCTCCTTACACTCAGCTGCGATTATTAAAGTGTTGATCCCGTTAATGCTTTGCTCCACAAAGTCTATGTATCCTACCTATGTCTCGTACCACAGAATCATACAGCAACCAGTATAGTTCAACCAGTCCATGTTGACCATAATCCCAGCTAAACTAGTCCCACCTGCCTGCTCCTGGCCCATATCCCTCCAAACTTTTCCGATTCATTTACTTATCCAAATGTCTTTTAAATGTTGTAGTTGCACGCACATCCACCACTTCCGCAGGAAGTTCATTCCACACGCGAACCATTGTAAAGAAATTTGGTTAACAAGCGATCCCAGATTTAAAATTTACAACCAGTCGAGCATCGGTTGCCGTTTGTGAAAGAGATTTGCAAACCTCTCCCATCCTGTGTGTGTGTTTGTGCAGATGTATTTCCTCATTTTGATCCTGTAAGCCTTGGGTCGAATTTTTAAACGACTCATCCCCATCCCATGGAAACTGTTTCTCGCTTGCCCATCTCGTTCTGTTAATATTTGTAAATTCCAGAAATGGAGAGTAACCAAACAGATGGTCTAAGCTGCATAATGTAGACTTCCTTCAAGCATTAAAAAAACCCCACAGTTATCAGGATAAATAGGTGATCATATCAAAATTGAAATTTGATACGTTAATCAGTGCAAAACAAAACTTTCAGAATTTGAACTAGCGTTCATTCTTTCCCGAAGCTAATACATCATCCAAACCCCGACTGTGATAAATTACTAACTTTTCCAACCAGCCTCCCTAAAGCTTCTAAACTGCCTTCCTACAGTAGATCTTGCTGACACAAACCATTGGTCTACCATGAACAGAACATGGCTTTAGACCAGAAGAAGTGGAAACAAAGGTTAGGCCATTCAGCCGACTAAGTCTGCCCCTGCCACCCATGAGTCAAGAGTGTGGTGCTGGAAATGCACAGCAGGTCAGGCAGCATCTGAGGAGCAGGACAATCGACATTTCGGGCCGGAGCCCTTCATCAGGAATGGGGCTGGGAGCCTCGGGGGTGGAGAGATAAATGGGAGGTGGGTGGGGCCGGGGGGAAAGTAGCTGAGAGTGCAATTGGTGGATGGAGGTGGGAGTAAAGGTGATAGGTCGGAGGGGAGGATGGAGCGGATAGGTGGGAAGGAAGATGGACAGGTGGGACAGGTCATGAGGATGGTGCTGAGCTGGAAGGTTGATTCTGAGGTAAGGTGGTGGGAAGGGGAATGAGGAAACTAGTGAAGTCCACACTGATGCCATGGGATGGAAGGGTCCCGAGGCAGAAGATGAGGCATTCTTCCTCCAGGCATTGGGTGGTGAGGGAGTGGCGATGGAGGAGGCCCAGGACCTGCATGTCCTTGGCAGAGTGGGAAGGGGAGTTCAGCCACGGGGCGGTGGGGGTGATTGGTGCGGGTGTCCCAGAGATGTTCTCTGAAGTGCTCTGCGAGTAGGCGTCCAGTCTCCTCACGGGAGTAATGGATACAGTAAATGACATGTGTGGAAGTGCAGGTGAAACTTTGATAAATATGGAAGTCTCCTTTGGGGCCTTGGACAGAGGTGAGGGGTGTGGGGGGGGGTGCAGGTTTTACAATTCCTGCGGTGGCAGGGCAAGGTGCCAGGAGGGGACCTGCCAACCATGATGGAGCTGGTAACAGTCAGTAACACTTTGCTTTGAGCGGTGACCGAGGCTGAAGTCTGGTGGAAGAAGTGCTGTTGCTTACCCCCCAACTGCGTACAGCCTGTTCCCAATCGCCGCTACGCCTACCCGCGCGCGCCGAGTCGACATGGAGGCTACCATGTGCCACCTGTCTGTCCTTGTGTCATAGGCTTCACAATCTCCGTGGATAGCAAATAGGCTACCACCACCTGCAAACAAACAAACAGACAGACAGTTAACAGGAGTGCCCCAGTGCCAATCAATACCCAAATCCAGCAGTCACACAGATGGCATTTGGCAGGTTATTGAACCTGCGGGTCAGGTTGGTTCAGTGGCCATTAATGAAACAGGATTTCTCCTGCAAAAGATCTAGGAGCAGGAGTAGGTCACCTGGCCCCCCTCGAGCCTGCTCTGCCATTCAATAAGATCATGGCTGATCGTCTCGTGGCTCCACTTACCCGCCCTCTCACCATAACCCTTAATTCCTTCACTGTTCAAAATTTATCTATCTTTGCCTTTAAAAAAAAATTCAATGAGGAAGCCTCAACGACTTCCCTGGGCAGGGAATGCTACAGATTTACAACCCTCTGGCTGAAGAAGTTCCTTCTCAATTCAGTCCGAAGTCTGCTCCCCCTTAACTTTGAGGCTATGTCCTCTTGTTCTTGTTTCAAGTTGCAGTTGTCCTCTCCTGAAAGCTCTGGTGTAAACTTTCACGGGCACCAACAGTTTTCTCCTGTGTGTCACCCTAATGGCCAACCCTGATGTTGCATCTGTGTGCCAATGGAGTGTCCACAGGCTGCTCGTCTGTGGCAGCCATCACACTGGTGCTCTGATGCTCTTCCTGTACATTCTCCGTTGGGGGGCATTGACTGGTGGGGCTAAGGAAAGGTACGGGGTTTCCCAATTTACAAACGGCCAACTTTTGAACGTTTGTACTTACTAACACGATCCCAGAGGAGGGTGTAATTAGACCCGACGTAAAAATGTTGCCAGTATATTCTGCTTTACATTGTTCTGCATTTGTGACTCAACTTGTGAATGGACTTTATTCTCAACCCAGGAGCTGACTCTGTTCACTCAAATCTTTTGCAAGGAGCTGCACATGTCTGCCCGCTCTGAGCCCAGATTCCCCTAACCCCATGGGCGGTTGGGGGGAGGGGGCCAACAGAAACACTTGGGTTTCACAAAATCTCCACAAACGGCTGATATATTCTGACTGAGATGTTTTGATGGAATATTCCTGCTCTCACCTCATTTTTCCTTTTATTCGTTCATGTGACGTCAGCATCATTGGTTGGGCCTGTATTTATTGCCCATTCTCTAGTTGCCCTCAAGAAGGTGGTGGTGAACTGTATTCTTGAACTTCCACAGTCCATTTTGTGTTAGGAAGAGAATTCCTGGATTTTGATCGTGGGACATTGAAAGATTACATTTCCATGTCAAGACAGTCAGTAGCTCAGAGAGGAACTTGCAGGAGATGGTGCTCCCACATATCCGTTGGCCTTATCCTTCTAGATGGTTAAGGATGTGGGTTGAGAAAATCTATTATTTAAAACACACTAACTCCTTCCAGCAACAGGGACAGGTCAAATAGACCAGATGTCAAAAGGCTAATGTTAGCAAAACTCCAACAACCCTCAAACTTCACTCAAATATTTCAAATCAATCTAATCAAACAGTAATAGCTGAAATCCTGGAGTCAGACATTGATTGGCTCCATTATGCTGCAGTTACGTGACTTCTAAATGATGGCAAAATCTGAAAAATGGCCACCTAATAGAAACTGCCTCCCCCTACTTGCTTGAATGGCGTGAGAAAAAGACTAGGCTACCAAGTGAGAGATGCCAGAGAGGATGTGCTAAAATAGTCAAAGGACCAAACCCCAAACCCTGTTCAGTTTTCACCACAAATCCTTCATCCTCGCCCCCAATTCACCTCACCCCACTGAACACTGTCCCCAGTTCAACCCTGCGTCTTCAAATCCAAACCTCAGTCGCACTACTGTTGGCCACACAGAGCAAGCAGTGAATTGGAACATGCGAGGGAATTGAACAACTTCAAGTGGTTGTTAAATGTATTTAAATGCGCTGCTAATTGCAGATTAGTAACATACTGTCAGCTACTGATATTACCTGAACAAAATTTTTAACACTTTCATTCATATTCCGTGTTAGTAACATTGTGGCATCATTGCAGGAAAATCGGAGAGTTTTACTGGGAAGCTCAGAAGAAGCAAAAGGTTGCTGAGTATTTGAAACAAGTGCAGGTTATAAATAAAGACAGCAGGGTGGAATCTAAATCTAGATATGTATAATGATTTAATCAGCATTTTTTCTTGTAAAGCAATTTGTCAGAGTCCTCTTTCTGCGCGTTCTCTCTGTTCTGTACGCTGACAACCAATTAATCTCTTTTCTCTCACGTGAGCTGCAAATATCCTCAACGTATGCCATCGTAACCATGGCCAGCCAAAAACAGATTGGAGCAGTCAGCTCCTGAAGATCCCACAGCTGCCAACACTTCCCCAACTGGATTGAGTAACTAGTTTCACATCTGGCCAGCATCCATCACACTTCAGATATCATTCTGCCATGTGTCAAAAGCATAGAATAATGAAAAAACAATGAGGGGGATGTAGTTAAGTTACGGTGTTTACATCTGACCTGCGGCTAGGAATTCATAAGCTCTTGCCAGTCTGCAGATCTCCCCGTCAAAAAGCAATTAACCTCCAGATCTCCCCATTGATAACAGCGATAATCTTCGGCCTTAACGTGGCTTATCTCTTAAAACATAGTTCTGCTTCCTCCTGTGACAGAATCTGGGTCTGGGGCCCACTGTTCCAACATAAGGGGTCACCCCTTTAAGTCAGAGAGGAGGAGAATTCCTATTCCATGCGGTGAGTCACGAGCTTTTGGAAATCTTCAAACGGACGAGTCTTTGACTATTGTTAAAGCAAAGAAGGGGGTAAAAGAGTAGGCAAGGATGTAGAGTAATCAGACCACCCTCGATCTTACGGAATTGCAGAGCAAGTTTGAGACTCCTGATGTCCTCTGAATAAAGTTGTTAACGTTGCAGGACATTTATTCATATTCTGTGTTATTGATATTGTGGTAACGTTGCAGAGAAAAAAACCTGTGTATTATTTCTTAGAGAGATTTATCATCCATATTGTACACGACATAGAAATTCGGTCCCTCAATCCTGCTGTGCTGTTCAATAAGGTCACAGCTGATCTGAACCTGTTCTCCAAGGCAATTGGCTCCCCTAATGTTCAAAACTCTATTTCAGGCTTGAACTCTATTTCAGGCCTCCATCACTCTAGGATAGGGAATTCACGACCTTCCAAGATCAAACTCTTCTTAATTTTTGTCTTAAATAGGCAACCTCTTATTCCTAAAGAGCATCGGCCAATTCGTGACTCTGTCAGGAGGGTAACATCCCCTTATGCAGTAGATAGTGTATTGGGCTGTGAGCATAAACAGGGGAAAAGGAAGTATAACCAGCAATAGCAAAAAGGTCAACAAACCTGACCTTTTGGTGAATTCAGAATCCAATCTGCATTGTCTTTGTCTGTGCTGCTGAAATCCTAAACAAAACCTTCACACCCCAAAGTCTGCCGTCTCTCCTGCACCTTTTACAAACCCCACTGCACATTTTGAGCTGTGTGGTTGATTCCTCTCCAGGGAAAGATCCTAAATTCCAATCTCCCTTCAGCCAGGACCAAAACAGGGTGATGGGACAGGATCGAACCTTCAAACGGCCCCTATGATCCCATTCATGTTAAGTTCTTCCATCTCCCTGCCCAACAAAGTCCTCACTCTTGCTCTCAGGTCAATAGAGCGAGAATGAAGAATGTTCCCAAACCAATCCCTGGTTGCAGCTGACAGCTCTCCAGCTCAAACTTCCTATCAGAGCGTGTTCTCTCTGTGATGAGATTACATCACTGTCTGATTTACATTAACCCTGTACTCTACACATATTAATGTTATACGGTATATTTGGGCTGACAAGTGGTAAGTGACATTCACACCACACAAATGCCATCCCCAATAAAAGACAATCTATTCACCACCCTTGACATTCAATGGCTTTACCATCACTGAATCCTCCACTATAAACATCCTGGGGGTTATCATTGACCAGAAACTCAACTGGACTCATCATATATACACCATGGTGAGGTCAGAGGCTAGAGGTGCTGCAGTGAGTAAGTCACCTCTTGGCTTTCCAAAGCCTGTCCGCCATCATCAAGGTACAGGTCAGGAGTGTGATGGAACACTCCCCACTTGCCTGGATAGGTACAGCTCCAACAACACTGAAAGAAGCTCGACACCATCCAGGATAAAGCAGTCTGCTTGACTCGCACCACATCCACAAGCATCCACTCCCTCCACCACCTCTGCTCAGTAGCAGCAGTGTGTACCATCTACAAGACACACTGCAGAAACTCACCAAATATTCAAAACCCACAATCATGTCCATGCAGAAGGACAAGGGCAACAGATACTTGGGAACACCATCATCCACAAGTTCCTCTCTGAGCCACTCACCACCCACTCGGAAATATATCGGTGTTACTTCACTGTCGCTGGGTCACAATCCTGGAATTCCCTCTCTAAGGGCACTTTGGATCCACCCACAGCACATGGACCGCAGTGGCTCAAGAGGGCAGCTCACCCCCACGCAAGATGCAGTGATGGAGAGGGCAATAAAAGCTGGCCCAACCAGCAACACCCATGTCCCACCAGCAAATGGAAAGCAAAGATATGGGGAGCAGAGAGTGACGGCTGCTAAGCATTTTACTTACCGACTGCGAAGAGGACAGGGCTGGCCCCTTCACAGCGCCGAGGCCTGGTCCGGGTATTGCTGAGGACTCCCCGCTGTTCAGGCATTAGGTGATATTTGAGGGCTTCGATTAGGAGGTCTTTGCACTCTGAGTGGTGTCTGACCAGAAGTTCCGTGTCAACATTACTCATCAGAAAATCGCGAGTCAGGAGAGGCAGACGGACACATTTCATCAGCTGCACAACAAACAAAGGGCAGAGTTTCAATTGGTCCCAAATCAAACGGGGCACACCTTTCCAAAATAACCATCTGCCGAAGATTGTGGTTCGCCAGAGAATCGACAACCAAATCAAACGCGCAGACTCCAACTTCAGACAACCAGATGGATTTGAAAAGGTGCAATTGCCAAGAACTGCCACCAACCCTGGGTGCTGGAGACACTGCCTTTCTCTGAGAGCAAACGGGTATTTCTTTGCCCAGGAGTTTCTCCTGGGTGCTACACTTGGACATAGTTTGGTCTGAGAGACAACCAGTTCTCTTTCTAACCCTGTAACGGATGGCAATTTCCCAGTATCCTGAAATTCCCAATTACTCTCTAGGGTTCAACCTGGGGAGATGTTGTCTGTGCAAAATTAAGAAACAGACTGTAATCAGCAGGGATCACAAAACGTCCAATTAGCTGTTTGGATCTTATGTGATTGAATTAAAAGGCCTGCACGTTGAGGAGTGCACTGTACTCACCTCACTTTTTAAGAGGTTAGATTGTTCAATTCCTCATGTAATAAAGCACAGCATCCCTTCAGCCTTCTCGATCCTAACTTCCTGTGTTTTGAGCACAAGAAAACCTTGGATTCCCACAGTCATCCCTCCATTTGAGTAATATCCTACTTTTTTTATATTCCTGCTAAAGTGAGCAACCTCATGTTTAAACACATTATACTCCATCTGCCAGATTCGCTCCCACTCAATTCTGCAAACTCCTTCTGTCTTTTTCACAACAGATATTCCTCAAATCTTTCGAGTCATCTGGGTTTTTGATCTTGTTATTTAAATCATTGACATAAATTGTTAGAAGTTGAGACCCCCACACAGACCCCTATGGGCTTTCACTTGCCATATCTTGCCACTCAAAGACCTTCTTACTGTACCTGTGTTATCTGCCAGCTGCCCAATTCTCTTACCCCACTCATGTATTACCCCTGACACCATGAGCTTTGTTTTCCCCCGACTAACCTTTGATATGGCACCTTACTCAGTGCCTTCTGGAAATCCAAGCCTGGTACATCTACCAGCTCCCCTTCATCCACAGATGTTACTCCCATAAAAAGACTCAACAATTGGTTAAACCTTTCTTTCATGAAACCATGCTGACATTTCCCAATTACCTGGAGTTTTGTGAGGTGCCCAGTAAGAAACCAATCGAAACCAGTCTTTTTATTAAAAATAAGACTAACCACGACTGATGTCAAACCTACTGGCCGATAGTTTCTGGTTTTCTCACCCTCCCTCCTGGTTTGAATCTTGGATTATATTTGTTACTTTCCTGTTTATTGGACCCTTTCCTAAATCGAGGGAATTCTGGAAAATTAATACCAGCACACCTCCTACCTCATTAACCACTCCCTTAAGACCCCAGGATGAAGTCCTTCAGGATCTGGAGTCTTGCCAACCCACAGCTCCATCAGTTTGTTCATTACCACCACCCTCCTGATCACCATTTTACTAAGCTCCCCTCTCCCTTCCACCTCCTGATTTACAGCTGTTATTCAAATTTTTAAAAATCCTCTATGGCCAAAACAGAAGCAAGGTATTTGCTCATTTTATCTGATATTTTCTTACTATTTACTGTCTACTCTTACCCTCTAGAGGATCAACACTCCCTTTACCCTTTGTCCCTCCTTTTTAGGAAATGTTGCTGTCCGTTTTTACATTTCTAGCTAACTGTCTCTCACTTGAATGTCTTCCTCCAGATTAACTTTTCAGTCTTTTTTTTATATTCTGCCCTGCCACTCATTTTTCTGCAGTTAATACACTTTTTCCTTAAATCTAATGCTTTCCCTATCTTTGATTAACAAATGATGGTGTGTCCTTCCTTTCAAATCTTTCATTGTAGTGGAAATAAATGTGAATATTCCAAAAAATCCTTGAAATATTTGCTGCATGTGTTTATTAATCAATCAATCAGTGTCCTTGATTAATATGTCAGTTCACTTCATCTAGCTCAGTTGCTATGGTTACACCAGTGCCCTTATTTAAATTTAAAGTCCCCAGTCTTCTCTCTTTCAAACTGGGCATCTATTTCAGTTATATTACCTGCTACCTCAGGGTACCTTTAATCCGAAAATTTGAATTGATCTGGTCACATTACACAACACCAAGTCAAATATATCCTGCTCTCTGGTTAACTCCAGAACGTGCTTTTGTAAGAAACTATCTGGAAAGTATTATTTGATAAAGATTACTACCACCAATCTGATCTTTCTACGTTGCATGTAGATTAGAGTCACCTATGATTATTGTTATCCCTTTATCATAAGCACACAATATTTCTTCATCTGTACTTCAACCCACATCAGGATTCGCTGGGGTATTTGTTGACCACTCCCCTTGTGACTGCTTTCCCCTCCTGACCTCCACTCAAACTAATTCTGCCTCCTGATCTCCTGAACTGTTATTGTATCCACACCAACAGGACACCAGTGCTTAGAACAAATATCCCCTGAACTAGCTCTGTTGTTAGCAGGACAGTCACAGTTTCTCTGGTCTTTTCAGGTGATTGAGTCCTAAGCGTCTGCATGAGGTTAACCATTTCGATTGGTTTCTTACTCTGGGTACGTGCTGGCGCCTTCCGTCCACATCGTGTTTGACCCAGCTCAGCACAGCCCTGTACACCTCTTCTTCAGAAGGAACATTCAGGTTGTCACTGGAGATAAGATCTAGCACCTGTGAAAATCAGAATGATCATTTATTGACTTGCTGATATCGTTTTCTCCAAATTTCCTTCCCCACATTTGCTCTTGAAGCCATATGGAGTTTTATAGACATGCTCACTCTTTGTGACTTTGTACAGGGTGCTGTTATTCACCTTTAACATCAGTTTATTTGACAACAGAGACCCACCCAGCATCTGCTACAGTTCTGTATTGGTAGAGGATAGACCATGATTGAGTCTTTATAAGATTATGTAGTTTATTGCAGGATAGCCATAGATACCATTGACTAGTTTATCTATGTAACTACACCTAGCAGGAACCAGGGATGATACATCGGTCTCCATCCAGATTTCATAAAGACTGTTTCTTGTAATCGTGCAGTTTACTGCATCCTCAGTGTAAACTCTTTCTAAACCATTACCTGACAAAGCAGGAAACGAGACATCTCACTTCCTGCCCCGCCCAGCGTATGGATTGTTGAGAGTTGCAGCTAACTCTACGGCTGCCATTTAGGTCTCAAGCACAATGTGCTAAATTAGGAAGGATCAAGAATCCTTTTAGCATGACAACGGCTATTTATTAGCCGTTCAGAAGAAGGGTCACTGGAATCAAAATTTCAACTCCATTTTCTCTCTCCACGCATGCTGCCAGACCTGCCAGGTTTCTCGTGCAATTTCAGTTTCGGTTTCACATTTCTAGCATCTGCAGTTCTTTGTTTTATTTTAGTGGCTATTTGTTAATCAACCTCCCAACACTTAAATCCTACATCTTCAGTCTTGCCTGTCCTACTGGTCACCTTGCTACTTTTCCATTCTGAGTACTATTGAGCACTATTGAGAGCCCAACAGGGCCAAACCCGAGGTTCCAAGCATAAAGCAGGAACAATGGGTAAGACAGGCTGTCCAAACAGTCCATTAACCTGGAAGCAACTCTTACTGCACTATAACATGACTCCCAACAAGGGCAGCCTGACACCAGCTCACACAACGTGCTTTACTGTTGCTATGGACCAAGGAGGTCTTTCTGAATCTGGACCTTGCTGATTCGGGTACATGCGAGTTGCATTAGGAGTGTGCAGCCACTGTGGCTTTTGGAGCATCTGAAATAAATTGAAACAAAGGGGTGGCATGGTGGCTCAGTGGTCAGCACTGCTGCCTCACAGCATAAGGACCCTGGGTTCGATTGCAGCCTCAGGCAACTGTCTGTGTGGAGTTTGCACATTCTCCCTGTGTCTGCGTGCGTTTCCTCTGATCTCCTCCCACAGTCCAAAGGGAGGTTAGGTGGAATGGCCAGGGGAAATTGCCCGTAGAGTCCAGGGGTGTGCAGGCTGGGCGAATACTTACGTTTGTTAGAAGGATGGGGGGGGATGGGATGCTTATTAGGGGGTTGAGTGTGTACTTGAATGGCCTACTTCCAAGCTGTAGGGACACTATCATTCTGTGAAATTCTTTGAGGGTGGAACAGTCCCTAAAAGGGATAAAATAATGCCCTGTAACAGGAAGAAATGAAAATGTATTATGAGGATAATCCAAGGACAGGCTGATAAGCCATGGCACCACATGCAAGTTCAAACCCGGTCCTTCAGTCAGTACCTGTTTCAATGGCAGCAGCATAAACTCCTCAGTCTTGGAAACCTCCACAAAGTGCTGGAGCACGTACTTGTGTGCAGATTTGAGCAGGTCGCTGCAGGAATGTGTATCAGCAAATCCTCGGATTCCCAGACAGTTGGACGGATCGAGTTGGCTCAGGAGGAACTTACAACAGGCATCCCGAACCCCATTCAGCTGCAGGAGGCTCGCTGCAGGGAGCAGTGTCTGTGGGGCAAAAAGAGCATAACATCCTGTCTCAAAATACACCGTCACAGTTGTAAGGTTCCATCAGATGGACTGGCACAGTGGCTGAGTGGTTAGCACTGCTGCCTTACAGCGCCAGGGAGCCAGGTTTGGTTCTACCCTCAGGTGACTGTCTGTGTGGAGTTTGTACGTTCTCCCTGTGTCTGCGTGGGTTTCTTCCGGGTGCTCCGGTTTCCTCCCAGAATCCAAAGATGTGCAGGTTAGATGGATTGGCCATGCTAAATTGCCCATAGTGTTAGGTGCATTAGTCAAGGGAAATGTAGAATAACAGGATCGGGGAATGGGTCTGGATGGGTTACTGTTTGAAGGGTCGGTGTGGACATGTTGGACCAAATGGCCTGTTTCCACACTGTAGGGATTCTATTCTATGAGATGGCTGTGTTCTGGAATTGTCCCTGAAATTGAGGGGAAAATGGACAAAGGAACGGGTCATACAACTTCATCCGACTCTGCTAATACAGACCTTGCCCTGTGATGGCTGTGAGTCCCAAATGGTTTCATTGGGAAGATGATTAAAGGCATTTTTACCCCACACCTGACAATGACTAAAATACCTCAGCTGACAGTGGATAGATTCTCAGTCTCTAACGTCCCGTGCACTGTTAGCTTAGTTTACAAAATCTGTCTGTTTAGTTTCACACTAGAAAGAAATTGAGAGTTTTAAAGGCTAGCTAATCAGCATTCCTAGTTGGATACAAGCCCCATGTGATTCACACTACCATGATGTTGGCATTCAGGGGTAACTGTATTCATCAGAAGCCCAGTGTAGGATCAGATTACCAGGCACTTTCATAAAATATTACTGAATCTCATAGACAAAGTCAGTTTACGAGAGAGAAAGAGAGAAAGAGAGAAAGAGAGAAAGAGAGAAAGAGAGAAAGAGAGAAAGAGAGAAAGAGAGAAAGAGAGAAAGAGAGAAAGAGAGAAAGAGAGAAAGAGAGAAAGAGAGAAAGAGAGAAAGAGAGAAAGAGAGAAAGAGAGAAAGAGAGAAAGAGAGAAAGAGAGAAAGAGAGAAAGAGAGAAAGAGAGAAAGAGAGAAAGAGAGAAAGAGAGAAAGAGAGAAAGAGAGAAAGAGAGAAAGAGAGAAAGAGAGAAAGAGAGAAAGAGAGAAAGAGAGAAAGAGAGAAAGAGAGAAAGAGAGAAAGAGAGAAAGAGAGAAAGAGAGAAAGAGAGAAAGAGAGAAAGAGAGAAAGAGAGAAAGAGAGAAAGAGAGAAAGAGAGAAAGAGAGAAAGA
>NC_057743.1:34511022-34521599 GCF_004010195.1 Chiloscyllium plagiosum
AGATTAGATGAGTTTTTTTTAGATTCCCTACAGTGTGGAAACAGGCCCTTCGGCCCAACAAGTCCACACCGACCCACCGAAGAGCAACCCACCCAGACCCATTCCCATACACCTAACACTACGGGCAATTTAGCGTGGCCAATTCACCTGACCTGCACATCTTTTGGGCTGTGGGAGGAAACCGGAGCGCCCGGAGGAAACCCATGCAGACACGGGGAGATTGTGCAAACTCCACATAGAAAGTCGTCCAAGGTGGGAATTGAACCACTGTGCCGCCATGCCGCTCATAAGGTCAGAGAGAGAATGAGTTTTGAGTTTGGCAGAGAGAGATACATTAGATCGCTGTGGTTCACAACACAAAATTGAGGTGGGAGATTAATGAGACTGAGTTCATCAGGATTTAAACAAGGCAGGAAGATTTGCCTAGCTTTGGCCAGAGGGAGGACTCTCCAGGGCAAACATAAAAGCCAGATTGGGAAATACCATGGAGGAGATAGGGACAGCTCACTGTTGGAGAGTTTTGGGTGGCGTTATTTCACAGAAGAAGCCTTTCTGCAGTTAGAGTACAGGTTCCCGAAAAAGAGTGTTAAGTCAATGTCACTTTTAGTTTGTTACAGTAAAAGTTTTCAAACTTGAAAATTTGTTATGCAATTCTTTCAAGTTGGCAACTGGGAATTCAATATCTTTGAAAAACGTTTGTGCAACAATATACAACAATTTGCATTGGTATAGCACCTTAACTGTATAAAGCATCCAAAGATGCTTTAATAGGAATGTAATTGAACAACCTTTCACTCTAGGCCATGCAATAAGATACCTGGATGCAGGATCAAGTGTTTTGTCAATGAAACAGGTTTGAGGAAGTGTCACAAAAGGACAGAGAGAGTGATGGAGACTCCGAATTTTAGAAAGCAAGGAATTGCATGAATCAATAAATTATTCATTTATTCTTAGGATGTGAACATTGCTGGCAAGACCCTATCACAATTGTCCTCAAGGTGGTGGTGAGTAGCCTCTTGAACTGCTACACCCATATGGTGTGGTTACATCTGCAGGGATTAGGGGGCAACTTCTAGGATGTAGACCCTGTGACAGGGAAGGGGCAGTGATATATTCCAATTCAGGTTGGAGAGGAACCTGGTGGTGTTCCCTGTGCTATCAGAGTCATCCTAGGTGGTGTAGCCTGTCAGTCTGGAAGGTATTCAAAGGAACCTTAGTGAGTTGCTGTGGTGCATCCTATAACTGGTCCACATTGCTCCCATTGTACATACATGCTCAGGGAATGAATGTCAAAGGTGGTGGATGGGATGTCAGTCAGCAGGCTGCTTTATCCCGGATGGTGTAAAGTTTCTTGAGTGTCATTGGAGCTGCACTCATGCAGGCCTAAGAGTATTCTATCACACTCCTGACTTATATCTTGTGGATCAGCTCTAGGGAGTCAGGAGGCAAGTTGTGGCTCACAGAATCTCCAGTCTCTGCCCTGCTGTTGTAGCCACAGTACCTATATGTCTGGTCTGGTTGAGTTTCTAGTCAATGCTAATCCCCAGAATGTTGGTAGTGGAGAACTCATCGATGGCAATAATCACTGAATAGGGAAGTGGTTAGATCCTTTCTGTTGGGAGCTGGTCATTGCCTGTCACTGGTACACCCCACAAATGTTACCTGCCACTTCTCAGCCCTGGCCTGCATGTTGTCCAGGTCGCCATGCACATGGACACAGCTTACTTCATTATCCTGGAAACTGGGAATGTGCTGTGCACTGTGCAATCATCAGTGAACAACCCCATTTCTGATTTATGGAGAAAGCAGCTGTAGATAGTTGGGCCGAGGGCACAACACGGAGGAACTCCTGCAGAGAGATGTCCTGGGGCTGAGGTGGTTAGCCACTAACCACCATCTGCTGTGCTCGGCGTGACTCCAGTCAGTGGTGAGCTGTCCTCTCATCCTCTTTGACTTCAACCTCACTTCTCCCTGTGTATATTTAACCTACATAGACAGATGGATAGAAAGACAGACAGATAGACGGATAGATAGATAAATAAATAGACAGAGGGATAGACAAGCAGATAGATAGATAAATAGATGGATAGATAGATAGATAGACAGACAGATTGATAGATGGACAAGCTGGAAGAGGTGCAGGGGCGGGCTGCCTGAGAGTGGCTGGAAGGTGGGGCTTGCTGGGTATCTGTAATTTATACACTTTTTAAATTTAATTGGACTATCTTAAATGTGCTTGCTATTTTGTGATGACTGAAAGTAGAATTTGAGGTATGTCCTCATTTCCCTGAAAACTGGTTGAACGGTCGGGTTTGGGTCCTGGCTTTGCTGCTCCTCTCCTTTGTAAACTGCTGTTTCGTTGTATACAGCTGTTAATGTTAACTGTTTTGTAAACTGCAAATTGTTTAATAAAATATAACCAGGAGAAAGGAAATTAAAATAGATAGTTAGACAGATAGACACACAAACAGAAACAGATTCTTGATCAGGAAGGGAACCAAAAGGTTATCGGAAATAGACTGAAAAGTGAGGAATGTTGGACTAGCCACGATCTTATTGAATGGTGGAGCACGCTCTAAGGGGTGAATGGCCTTCACCTGCTCCTATTTCTTACAGCATGGAAACAGACCCTTCAGTCCAACTCTGTCTCTACATTGCACTTAGTTGAGTAGAGTATTGATTCTAACATCATGGTCACCCGACCTCTGAAATTCAGCTTTTTGTTCACGTTGGGGTGAAGACAGTAACAGGTCAGGAGCCAAGTAATCCTTCCAAAATGCAAATGGAGAACCAATGAGGTCATTGGCGAGTAGGGGCGGCCTGATAGCATGGCAGACCATTCCTTCGATCACTTTGACCGTAAGCAGCTGGAAAGGGCAGTAATTGGTTGGGTCTTTGGTCCTGCTTTTGGTAGACAGGACATACTTAAGTAACTTCTTGCTTTGCCAATGTTTTCGCTGTGCTGGGGAAGCTGGGCGAGAGGTATGGCCGTATATAATGAGGTAACGGATGGGTGGGACACATGTGAGTCAGGGGGCAGAATCTCAGATGAGCTCACTACTGCAGAGGAAGTTACACGTGAAAAGAATTGCTGTTTGCTTTTGCTCCCCAAAACTCCTCCTTCCTAAAGCAAAATGCAAGCGATTATAAAAATGTACAAATGCGACTCATATCAATCAGAGTCATAAAGACGTACAGCACGGAAACAGACCCTTCAGTCCAACTCATCCATGCGGACCAGATATCCTAACCTAATCAAGTCCCATTTACCAGCACTTGGCCCATATCCCTCTAAACCCTTCCTATTCATATAGCCATCCAAATGCCTTTTAAATGTTGTAATTGTACCAGCCTCCACCACTTCCTCTGGCAGCTCATTCCATACACGCACCACCCTCTGTGGGAAAAAGTTGCCCCTTAGGTCCTTTTCAAATTTTTCCCCTCTCACCCTAAACCTTTGCCCTCTAGTTCTGGACTCCCCCACCCCATGGAAAAGACTTTGTCTATTTATCCCATCCATGCCCCTCATGATTTTATAAACCTTCATAAGGTCACCCCTCAGCCTCCGATGCTCCAGGGAAAACAGCCCCAGCCTATTCAGCCTCTCCCCATAGCTCAAATCCTCCAACCCTGGCAACATCCTTGTAAATCTTTTCTGAACTCTTTCAAGTTTCACAACATCAATCCTCATGGAAAACATGGCAAATCATGGAAGGCATTCATCTGAGACCACCTACCTGTACATTTCCCTCGCCCACCACAATCTCGGCAGTATAGGCATATTGTACAAGCTGCTCTAAGGCCTGAGGGTCAATATCATGTAATGTAACATGTGTTTGGCGACTCTCACTCATCTCATCTGCAAGCAACGACAGAAAGAAAAAACACAGAAATAGTTTATGGTGAACCTGAATGATCACGTTTGCTTTACCTGTTGCCAGTCATGGTGGCGATGGTGGACAGGAGGGAGATATCATGCTGGGGTTTACCTCCATCACTTCATCTACATGGTGGAACGCTGCACAGACAAACAGTTTATTCTCAGCTATCAAAGGTCTCACTGAAACAAGCCCAACATAATCTACCCAGGAGGAGGTCGAAACTCCCCAGCTGATAATTCACAGGAGTCAGCATCAGGGGAAAAAAAAGGGACATCCCATTTATCCGCTCCCATTGGAATTTCATAATTCCCGCATCCCATCCTCTCTGTCCCACCTAGGTTCCATTGTCACATGCCCTATGACATTCAACACTTGTAAGTCAACTCAATCATTTGTCGCTTATAAAGGGGTACAGACACCATGATAGAATTCACAGCAAAACCACTTGATCTAAACTGATGCATCATGTTCCACACCAGCCTCCTCCTGACTGATCTAACCTTGCATTGGTGTCATGGGGACTTCCTTATTAGACACACGGAATAACGGTCGTGAAACAGGAGTTCAATTCCCACCTCCGCAATTTACATTCAGCTCATTAAAAATCGATGATAATGAGTAATGACAATCTTGAAATCACCAGATTGTCTTAAAAGTCTTCAGGAAATCTGCCATTCTCCTCCAGTCTGGCCTACAAGCAATTCCAGGATGTCAATGTGGTCGATACTTATTAGCCATTTCAAATGGCCTTGAAGGCCGTTCATTTTAATCTCAAGAACAATGAGGGCAGGTCAATAAACCCTAACCCTGTCCCCCTCCAACTCTATTTTGATTTAATCCCTGCCCTCCCCTTCACTGTTTAATCACACAGCATTGCCCTCTGAGAAGGGCACTGCTGGTCACTGGCCACCCTGGTATTTCCTTTCTTCCTGGTGGTGGAAATTGAATAAAGATTTGTACACCTGTTGTCTTTCACTGTGTCTAAGACCTGCACACACACGACAAAAAAGAAAAAGAAAAAAAAAGAAAAAATAGAAATAGGGGAATATAACCCAGAGAATTAGAATCTCCTCAGTTTAGAGCATTGACTCTGTGCTGGCTGGACCACAGTCAGTGTGCAAAAGAGAAAAGCAAAGAAAACAAAAACAAAAACACTGTCCCTGCTGGGAATGTCCAACCCAACTAGTTACCCTTCTGGGGTTTGAATTCATGTCATTGGGTCAATAGGCCAAATTATTCCTCAAGTAACAGAGCCACTGTTCCCTTATACTGTCGCATCCCAAATTATTGCAAGAGGTTATTGATACTTTCACTCAACAAGCAACCATACTGCAGACCTGAAAAGGGGATCATCAATTTCGCCTCTCAGCTTTTAGAAACTTCAAAATGCATTCACGGAGTTTTGGAGATGCTGGTCTCTGGTGGAACATTCAACTGAGAAGCACTGCTGGCTGGACAGGAGTTGTGACCAAGTACAGGATGAGCTTGGACATCAGAAATCGTGGATATCAAGGGTGATAGGGACAGTGCAGGAAAATGGTACTGAAGTCAAAGAACAGTCATGATCTACTGAATGCTGCAACAGGAATGAGGGGCCAAATGGCCTTCCTCTATTCCCTAGGATCTTTTATTGGCATCATCATTCTGACGTTTGGACCACTCCTGGCTGCATCCTACTGTCCCGTTGAAAGACAGCACAAAGGGGCTTTGAATAGATCAACAATGTGGGGTTTGTAGTTTGTCCACTGGCACAGGTAAAGCAGGCAGGGGTGAGGAAGACAAGGTCAGGGACATGTTTTGCAAAATAATCCATATTTTCCATGGGCAGGAGCTCTCCACTCTCCCTGGTTCCACTCAGGAAAGCTTTATTAAATCAACCAATCTCCTATTCGAGTCAAATGGATATCCGCACGGCTTATAAACAAAAGGAAGGAGTAGTCATCCCAGTGATGGGTGGGCATTGAGCAGGAATGGATAGTTTGTTACATGCCTATTTGAAATACTGACCTGCTGCATTAGCTCCCCACCCTTCCTATAGCTTTCAGGAGCTCTTACCTCTTTGGGTCTCTCAATTTGCTACTTGCTCCCAAACTATTAAGCTTAGTGGCTCTCCTCCCTCATACAAATATCTATTTTGACCAATGACATTTTGGAAAATAAAATCTATCCTGTCTTCTTTGAAGACACCACAGGGGCTCAGTGGTTAGCACTGCCCCCTCACAGCACCAGGGACCCAGGTTCGATTCCCGCCTCAGACGATTGTCTGTGTGGAGTTTGCACATTCTCCCCGTGTCTGCGTGGGTTTCCTCCGGGTGCTCCGGTTTCCTCCCACAGTCCAAACATGTGAGGTCAGGTGGATGGGCCATGCTAAATTGCCCCATAATGTGCAGGGATGTCCAGGCTGGGTGGATTAGCTACAGAAAATGCAGGGTCACGGGGATAGGGCATGGGTCTGGATGGGATGTTGTCTGGAGGGTTGGCACAGACTCGATGGCCTAATCACTTCATAAGACATTGGTGCAGAAGTAGGCCATTCGATCAATGATATGTTCCTCACCTCCATTTCCCAGCCTTCTCCCCGAATCCCTTCAACCCATTACCAATTAAAAATGTGTCTAACTCCCCAAGTTTACTGACTGTCCCACTTTGGGGTAGCGAATTCCACAGATTCACTATCCTTTGGGAAAGGCCCCTTTGTGCACTGTAGATATTCTATAATTTTGTTCACGCTGAAGCCAGTCAAATCTTTGTTTCTCATTTGGGGCAAATGTTAAAAAAAATGTATTCATAGGCGTGGGCATCACTGGCAAAGCCAGCATTTCCCATCCACACCCAACTTCCCTCAAGGGGAATACTGACAGAGCAGCCTGGTACCCGCTGCTTGCTTCTTATTCCAGATTTTCACACTTGTAATTTTTCCTTGCCGCTGATCCCGTTGTAACAGGAACGACAGCCAGCTGGTTTAATCGTTTGGAGACAGACCTATAAAGAAAACCGTGGTACTTACTGGTAAACATGGCGTGGAAGTAAGGGCTACATGAGGCCAGCACCAGTTTGTGGGCCTTGATTTCTTTATTGCCCACGTGCAGAACGATATCACACAGCAACCCCCGTTGCCTCATTCGGTTCATCGATACGAAAGCGTCGTGGTAGTGGCGCTTGGAATTGTGGGAGATACTGTGGCCATCACGGTTCAGCAGCTGCATACCACCCTCCATGACAGGACTTCTCTCGGAGGTGCCTTCTTTTGCAGGTTTCACTCTCTGTGACTACAGAAACGGGAAGCATCACATCGACAAGAGGCAGCAACAACATTGTAACAGAAGAAATAAGAACATTCCTAATCATTAGGCTATTTGGCCCATCGACCATGACCCATCCCTCAATATAATGATGGCTGATCTTTTACTTCCCCTCACATTTTCCTGCCCTTCACCATAATTCCTCCATGCCCCAAGACATCAACAATCTGTCTACCCCTACCTTGAATGTGCAACATGAAGAAGCAGCCACAACCCCCTGGGCTAAGAACTTATGAAACCTCTGAAAGGCAAAAATTCACCTCCTTTTAGATCCAAAATAAGTTTAGGATTCACAAGCACAGTTCATAAGTTTCTTGAATAGGGACAAAGAGAAACCCAAAGACCTAGTGAAGTGCCGGCCTTTATTTCTGGAGGACGTGAATACAAGGAGATAGAAGTCAGGTTTCAGCTATAGAAAGCTCTGGTTAGACCGCACCTGGAGCAAGGATAGTGGCTCTGGGCATCACAACTTAGGAAGGATGTACTGACTTTGGAGGGAGTGCAGTAAAGATTTACTGGAACAATCTCTGGACTTCAATTACAATGAGAGGTTACACAAAGTAGGCCGCGTATCCCTGGAAATTTGAAGGTGAAAGGATTTGCTCGAAGCTTAAGATTTTAAATGGAAACAGTTGGATATAAATGATTTCTGTTGGTTGGGGAGTTTTGAATGAGTGTTTAGAGATGAACTGAGGCAGACCTTTCAGGAGTGAAATACAGAAAACTTAGAAACACAAGTTTTGGATACTCATCTGGATCAGGCACTTGATGATGGGTTGATGATTAATTTTAAAAAAGGTTGGTGGTTCTTTTGTTCACCAAAAGATATTAAAAGCTATATCTGGGATAAGGGTAGGTTTATGGAACTGGATCAGCTATGATAGAACCTAACGGAGGAACACAATTGAATTTTCTTCCTTTTTTCCTCATTCCCAAAGGGATAATGGGGATCCACTTTGCCATATTTCCCACCTTCATATTTAAACAGTTTAATAATTGGGGTTGGGAAGTGAAAGATGCATTTCAAATGAGGGAGGAAATGTTTGTCAAAACGAATGTTTTCTTCCACCTGAATATTGGACCATTGAATGAGGGTGAAGGACAGGAAAGTGTGAGGTGAGGCAGATGATAGGCAATTATTGTATTGAAGGGCAGATCATGGTCGATGGGCCAAACAGCCTAATGAATATGTGGTCGGCCATTCACAGTCTGAGTAATCTAAGAGAATCCAAGAACATGCCCTTTGGCAGGTCAAGCAATATCAATTATCAATACCCAGAAAAATTTAAATATTATTTGAAAACCACAGTACCATTCCAATAACAAACACAAAACAAACATCGTAGTCTAAAGATGGGATAGACCACTTGGGACTGAGATGAGGAGAACGCTGGTCATCCCAGACGGCGGTGAGCCTGTGGAACAGCAAGTGATTGAGGCCAAAACATCACATTTTCAGGCTAAAGGATCAGAGGGTACAGGGAGTTGGACGTTCAGCCAGGGTATGGAGTTGGACGTTCAGCCAGGATCATATTGAATGGCGAAGCAGGCTGGAAGGGCCAAATGGCCTACTCCTGCTCCTATTTTCTACGTTTACATTGACCAAGAATTTTGGCAACTTTCACTTTTGCTCCCGTGGGATTCTCCAGGTTGGAGGAGAGGTTGGACGTTGGATCACCACTGAACCCAGTTGTTTTGTTCAGACAGATTTCAGATTTCAGCCAATTAACTGGTGAAGGTAAGAATCGAATGTGAAGTGCAGCTTTCTCAGTCGCACTCTCGTAGCTCCAGCGCTCGGTGATTTAACTAAGAATCCTTGCTTTCGATCAGGCGTGAGGTAAAACACACCGAGGCAGCTGTCAGGTGACTCTCCGGCTGCTTCTAAAATTAGAGGCAAAATTTCTCCGTAGTGCCATTTTTTGTTTGAATAACCATCAATATCATTCTCTTGCGGCTGGAACTGATCCAGAAGGAAAGCTGCAGTGAGGGAAAGAAATGCAAACATAGCAAAACAAAACCTTATAAAAACTTATCTCAAGGGGGAGGAAAATGAGGGAAGGGAGATGAAGTTCCCAGAGATAAAGGGCTGAAGAGCATTGGGAAGTTACTTGTGTTGGGCTGAATGGCCTTTTTTTTTTAAACACAATTAGGAACAGGAGTAGGCCATTCAGCCCCTCAAGCCTGTTCCGGCATTCAGACTGTGGCCTAACTTCATATATCTGCCTTTAGCCCTCATCCTTTTGCTTAAAATAAAAGATTGTTCTCCGATTTAAAATTAACAACGTAGGAGCGAATTACTGCAGGTCCTGAAATCGGACCTGAAACATCAGCTTGCGCTCTCCTTCCATGGATGCTACCTGACCCACAGTGATCTCCAACAATTTGTTTTCAGGTAAAATTAACAATAATTGTTTGTGGGAATATCTTAAATATGACATTCATCTAACCAGTGCATGAAGCAGCTTATCCCACTTCCATTTGTTCGTTTATCTGTCAACTTAATCACACTGTTCCGAGGTAATATCCTGGGACCCAGGTTCAAACCTCTCCACTGCAGATCTTGTAATTTGAACTTAGTAAACTCTGTAAGTAAGAGTCTAATGATGACCATGAATCCATTAACAACTGTTGGAAACACCCATCTGGTTCACTAATGCCCTTTAGGGAAGGAAATCTGCCATCCTTACCTGATCTGGCCTACATGTGACTCCACACCTGCAGCAATGTCAGAGAGTCATAGTGATGTACAGCATGGAAACAGACCCTTCGGTCCAACCAGTCCATGCCATACAGATATCCCAACCCAATCTAGTCCCACCTGCCAGCACCCGGCCCATATCCCTCCAAGCCCTTTTTATTCATATACCCATCCAAATGCCTTTTAGCTACTGGTATGGATTGAGGATTGGCTGTCTGACAGAAGGCAGAGAGTTGGGATAAAAGGTTCTTTTTCGGAATGGCAGCCGGTGACAAGCGGTGTCCCGCAGGGTTCAGTGTTGGGGCCGCAGCTGTTCAAGTTATATATTAATGATCTGGATGAAGGGACTGGGGGCATTCTAGCGAAGTTTGCCGATGATACAAAGTTAGGTGGACAGGCAGGTAGTACTGAGGAAGTGGGGAGGCTGCAGAAGGATCTAGACAGTTTGGAGGAGTGGTCCAGGAAATGGCTGATGGAATTCAATGTGAGCAAATGCGAGGTCTTGCACTTTGGAAAAAAGAACAGAAGCATGGATTACTTTCTAAACGGTGAGAAAATTCATAAAGCCAAAATACAAAGCGGTCTGGAAGTGCTAGTCGAGAATTCTCTAAAGGTAAACATGCAGGTAGAGTCCGTGATTAAGAAAGCAAATGCAATGTTGTCAATTATCTCAAGAGAGTTGGAATATAAAAGCAC
>NC_057743.1:34521819-34548980 GCF_004010195.1 Chiloscyllium plagiosum
AAATGTCTTCAAGGCAGAGATTGATAAATGTTTGATGTCACAAGGAGTTAAGGGCTACGGGGAGAATGCGGGTAAGTGGAGTTGAAATGCCCATCAGCCATGATTGAATGGCGGAGTGGACTCGATGGGCTGAATGGACTTACTTCCACTCCTATGTCTTATGGTTTTATGGTCTTAAATGTTGCAATTGTACCAGCCTCCACCACATCCTCTGGCAGCTCATTCCATACACGTACCACCCTCTGTGTGAAAAAAATTGCCCCTTAGGTCTCTTTTATATCTTTCCCCTCTCACCCTAAACCTATGCCCCCTAGTTCTGGACTCCCCGACCCCAGGGAAAAGACTTTGCCTATTTATCCTATCCATGCCCCATTGTGCTTGACTCTTAACTGCCCTCTGGGCAATAAATGCTGGCATGGGCAGCAATGCCCTCATCCCATGAATGACTAAAAAACAAAATCTTACTCACAGGAGAATATCCAGGAAAAAAGAAACCAAGTTAACAATGTCTGGTGACAGAAGGATCTGTTAACAGCTTGTCAATTGTGTTATCAATGTTTCAAATGCACTAGTGAAAAGCTTTCATTGTTTCCTTGAGCATGGAAGTAATCCAAGATGGAGGATGGAGACAAAAAACAATAGTGGTTATAAGAGCTGCTCCTTTCTTGAGGTATTTCAGTATTGGAGCTCATTTCCTCGAATTCAGGGGGCAGTATTTATTGTTTTATCAGCTTTTGCATTGTTATGGAACTTCGGGGAAAAATAAAATAAAATAAAAACAATGGCATTTTTAAAAAGGAGGAAGGGAGACAAAGGCAGTGACTACATGGGAAGTCATTCAAACAGAGAAGGAAACCTACACTGCTGTCTGACTCAGCAGTAACCTGCACAGCAACTGCCTTTGCTGTTTGGTTTCAAGAAAAAGGCATCTGGATGGGTATATGAAAGGGTTGAGAGGGATATGGGCCAAATGCTGGCAAATGGGACGAGATTTATTTAGGATATCTGGACAAGTTGGACTGAAGGGTCTGTTTCTGTGCTGTATATCTCTATGACTCTATATCCATTTTAACGTAGACTCTTCTCTACCTCTTCCTCACCTCTGATGGCTTGTATTTTTGCATGTAAATTAATCAATCCAAAATTACGGGTGACCTACTTGTAATGGTTAATAGATTAAAAATAATACCGAGTGATTTGTTAATGAAGAAAGCAACACATATGTAAAAACACTTCTGGTTTTTCTAAATAAAAGGAAAAAATATCTTGAGCACATATAAAGAAAGATTGCCAGAAGATACAGATAATGTGGTGTTCCACAAATAACTCCACTGGATCCACTGGTGTCCGGTTTACCCTTTCACTACGTGGCTTTACAATAAGGTTGAAAAGTATCCTTGATCTGCTCAGAATGGACATCAAAACTACTTCTCACTCTTATAGGCTTTTGTTGACTCACAGCTTGCAACTCAGCAACATGTTAAAAACATATTAAAAACATGTGCTTTTGCTTAAAGACACAATTTGCAGGTGTCTGACCAACAGGACTTCTACAGGTCTATCTGGATTTGGATCTAATGGATCCAACAGCCAGAGAGGATGCACCATTCAAAGGGAAAAGACCAATTAGTTTTTGATTCTTCCACAGAAATATATACAGCAGGAGGTTAATTTAATAAGTAAGAGAATTCTCACATTGTTGTCATATCCTATGTCACTGTTCGATAGGGTGGTGTCGGTTATTATAGATGAGGAATCTCTCTTGGGGATGTTCATGGACAGACGCCCAAAGCAATTGTCGAATTTTCAACTGCCTGATGTATTAGCAGTGGCATAAATCCATTTAAAAAGGAATAGGGTAACAGTTCCCTTAAAATAACAGAGAACTGTCACAAGGCATTAGCATTCTAGGCACGAACATGGCCAGCAGGAATTTATGTTCTTACATTACCTGTGCCGCAGTTCACAGAGAAGCACATCATCATGACCTCTAGACATCCAGCTCCACCTCTCATGAAAAATGAGCAAGTGCCTATTTTTCTCCATAATTAATAATGCACTATCGAAACTCTGCTCAGAGCACAGCCTGAATAATGCAGTCTCACAGTGGATCATTCTGCTGGCAAGGTAATTACAGTGAAGAATGGGAATCTCCCAATGCCAATTAGAACAAGGACCTCACCCACCGCTGACCTCAAAGTATCATATTTTGAAGAAATCTTAAGTTGGCAGATGGGCTATTTATTACTCAGACTGTAAAGGGCGGAAGCAGGCCATTCGGCCTATCTGAGAAGTGCCTGTGTTTTCCCTCCACACAAACCTCCTTCCAATTTTCACCTCACCCTTCTCTTTCTTTCTCCTTATGTTTAGTGGCTTCTCCTCAGCTGTTCAGCTCACAGAAAAATGCTAGAAATCTGAAACAAAACACATGCTGGAAAAACCCATCAGGGCTGGCAGCACCTATGAAGAGAGAAACAGAGTTAACATTTTCAACTCTAGTGTAGGACTCTTCAAAAGTTCTTCAGAGTTCTGAAGAAATCACACTAGACTTGAAATGTTAACTCTTTTCTTTCTGCACAGACTCATACAGCAAGGAAACAGACCCTTCGGTCCAACCAGTCCATGCCAACCATAATCCTAAAATAAACTAGTCCCACCTGCCTGCGCTTAGCCCATATCCTTTCAAACATTTCTTAGTCATGTACTTGTCTAAATGTGTTTTAAACATTGTAACTGTACCCGCAACCACCACTTCCTCAAGAAGGTCATTCCAGACTTGAACCATTCTCTGTGTAAAAAAAAAATTACCACTGATGTGCTTTGTAAATCTTTCTCCTCTCACCTTAAAAAAAGTATGGCCCCTAGTCTTGAAATCCCCCACCCGAGGGAAAAGACACCCATCATTCACTTTATCTGTGCCCCTCATAATTTTATAAATCTTTGTAAGATCACCCCTCAACCTCCTACACTCCAGGGAAACAGGTTCCAGCCTCTTCTTATAATGCAAACCCTCCAGTCAGAGAAACATCCTGGTAAAAATCTTTTCCGAACCCTCTCCAGCTTAATAATATTCTTCCTATAATAGGCAGATGTTGCCAGACCTGCTGAGTTTCTCCAGTGTTTTCTGTGCTTGTTTTTGGTCTTTTGTTGCTGTTCACCTCAACTCCCTCCGGTGGTAGCAGCTTCTACTGCTAACCACGAGGTGTAAAATCAGGAAGGTGTCTTTCATGCAAAGGGGTAATGGAAATCTGAAACTCTCTCCCTCAGAAGCTACTGGGCTGGTCAGTTGGATTTATGAAGGCTGTGTTTGATTGAACTTTGCTCATTAAAAGATATCAGGTGATGGGTCTTTCTGCAGGTTTTTCTCTCCACAAGGGAGTCGGTTGGCGCCAGGCCCCTCACAACCCTAGCTCCATGGCCAGCCTGCACCTCAGAGGTAACAAAGGTCAGCGTTGGCGATGGAAGAGCCCGGAAGTAGGACCGAGACAGATGGCTGGGCGAAACATCTAGGAGGAACTTCGGGGGGTGGGGGTGTCTGAGACCAGGCTCATGGCTCCAGCTCAGACGGGAGTCATGGTGACGGTGGAGGTGGGGCCTGGAATGGAGACCCCGGAACCCGTTACTGAGACAAAGGCTGATGTGAAGTAGTGAATGGAGGAGCAGCAGAGGATAACGAGAAGAGGGAAAGGTGAACTCTATGGCAGTAAAATCTTGCATCATATTCAAGATGGCACCAAAGCACAGCGACCATTTGTGTTTTGCACGAGAGAAAACACTTTTCATTATATTTTTATACACACGCAACAATAAATCTAAATCAAATTTTAATCAAGGGATAGGGGTTCAAGTCAGGGAGGTGTGGTGGTGGTATTCTTTAGCAATGATTCAATTGAAACAGACTGTAGTGTTCAGTGATCTACCCCAGTTCCAATGGTCATATTGATTAATGACTATAAACCACAAAGCTGGATTCAAAATGGAGAATTGGAGCGGATACTGTGGTATCATTCCTGGTCACTGACAATGATAATCAAAATGTTATTGCTCTTGCTGATGACTTGTGAGTGATGAAGATATTTATTTATTTTAAAAAAGAACAGTGGAAAAAAAATGAAGGCATTCATCCCATTAGACCTGCACAGCCTTCCTGACCATTTAATCATCTGGGAGACAACTTTCTCCATGTAACCTTGCTGATCTCTAAAGATTATCAATGCAAGACTGGAGAAAACTTACCCTTTATCAATCTTGGACAACACAACGGCTGTTGGAATTCGGAGTGATGTTTGTTGGAATCCCAATATATTGGGGACAAGGGGGCAGAGATGATTTCTTGAGAAAAATTGCCCACGATCACAGGATTAAAAATTGAAGTTATGAAACAAGGTTTGAAAAATAAACAGGGCTTTTGGAACAAACGAGATTAAGACTGCATCCATTTGAGGATTATAAAATTATTCCGGATTAGTGGTGCTGGAAGAGCACAGCAGTTCAGGCAGCATCCAAGGAGCAGCGAAATCAATGTTTCGGGCAAAAGCCCTTCATCAGGACAGGTTATTTTCGGGGTTAAATAGTGAAGGGTTGGTTTGTAACTTTGGTAGATGATGATTTTCAGTGTTTATCATTGACTCTCTACAATGGTGAGCTTGGAATTTTATTCTTTGATACCAAAGATGTTTAAAGAACAGAAGACATGTTCCTGCCCAGGATTTTTAAAAGGTAAGACTATATAACACCAATCAATTTCTTGGTCTGGAATATGATAATTCTCAGGGGTCTTCCCCTCTCATCACTGTCATCGTTCCTCAAAGCACAGAAACAATGGAATTCAAACTAAGAAGTACATTTATTTTAGAATATGATTAGTATGTACTTACATTTTGAGTATACAACAGCAGCAAGTTCTGATTTCTGTTTTAACTGTATATCACTAGAAGCAGCATCTCTCGAGCATGTGACACAGATATTGTTCATGATAACGTTGTAGGGTGAAAATGTAAACTAGCGTTACTTCTGAGGTTGCTACAGGTCAGTAAGTACCATGGAGCTATTTGTTCACATCCACACACTCCTTTATCTGCTAGGGTTCTCTGTGAAATGAGTTGGAACAGTCTCTGCCTGGCTCTCAGCACCAAACTGACACCAGTTTGGCAATCCTTCAGGGCCCTTGGGTCTACAGTATTGTACAGCACACTTATCTTCAATAACTGGCATTGCATTGGAGAAAACACAGTGACTGACAAAAAAATAAAACAATAAAAACATAACCCAGGCAGTCAGGTTTGTTGGTTGGGGTTGAAGCAAATACAGTTGTGTCATCTGCAGTGAGGAAAGAAAGACTGGCTTTGCTTCTTCTGAACATTATTTACCCTTCAGCCTGAGCTTTACCACTTGGGGTGGCACAGTGGTTAGCACTGCTGCCTCACAGCACCAGGGACCCGGGTTCAATTCCCACCTTGGGCAACTGTCTGTGTGGAGTTTGCACATTCTCCCAGTGGGTTTCCTCCAGGTGCTCAGGTTCCCTCCCACAATCCAAAAATGTGCAGGTTAGGTGAATTGGCCATGCTAAATTGCCCATAGAGGTAGGTGTATTAGTCAAGGGTGAATGTAGGGAATGGGTCTAAGTGGGTTGATCTTCGGAAGATTGGTGTGGACTGGTTGGGCCGAAGGGCCTGTTTCCACACTGTAGGGAATCCAATCTAATCACTTATTACAATAGCTCCCTCCATGCTGCTTCTTTCTGTATTGGATAGTCATATGCCCATGACCCCGTATGAATTACAAAATGGCAGAGATGCGTTTAAGGACTTTCATCCTCTCAGCAAGTTGGATATAGGACTCAAGACCCTGAAGTCCAGGGGGCAACGGGCTAATCCATAAGGTCAGAAGTCACAGGACCTTAGGTTATAGTCCAACAGCTTCAGAATCCCTACAGTGTGGAAACAGGCCATTTGGCCCAATAAGTCCACAACGACCTTCCAAAGAGTATCCCACCCAGACCCATTCCCCCCACTTTTACATTTTCCCTGAATAATGCACTTAACCTACACATCCCTAAACACTACAGGCAATTCACCTAACCTGCACATCTTTGGACTGTGGGAGGAAACCGGAGCACCCGGAGGAAACCCACACAGACACGGGGAGAATGTGCAAACTCCACACAGTCAGTTGCCTGAGGCTGGAATCAAACCCAGGTTCGTGGTGCAGTGAGTTAGCAGTGCTAACCACTGAGCCACCGTGCCACCAAACAACAAAATCTTTGAACCTGACGAAGGAGCAGTGCACCGAAAGCTTGTGATTTCAAACAAACCTGTTGGACTATAACCCGGAGTCGTGTGACCTATGACTTTGTCCACCCCAGTCTAACATCGGCGCCTCCACATCATAATCCACAAGATCATGGCAATGACCGAAAGACAAAAAAAATGTACAAAATAAAATGTAGAAAAGGGTACTCGCCATGCTGCACACCGACCTATCAAACTAGGAACTAATAATACTCAAAAGTGGAAACTTTGAATCACAGGTGGCTCCCTACAAACTCAGCTGATGCTGGGAGCCTGCGTCTGTCGGAGAGTCTGATTGGGCATGTTGCTGTGCCAACTGAGATATCGTTAAAATACTTTCCATTTTATGAACGCTGTTCACTTTCCACCTGCATGCTTACATTATAATTAAATCTGGACTCGAGTACACATGACAATAAAATCAAAATCAAAATGCACACGTGAAAAAGTTTCAGAACAAAGTTACACATGAACATGCCAACAAGCCAACTATAAATTTAGTGTAATGTCGAAACATGAGAGTCATTAAATTATAAATCACCTTTGTTGTTGCTCGGGCAACCAAAAGGTGTAAAAATGTCAGCGTCTTTTAAAGAATGACGATACTTACCATTCTCACAAAGTTTACACTCAACCTTCCAGAAGTTTCTTGAGGGAAAGATCAGCCCAAGTCTGGAGAGTTCTTTGGTCGGCTGAGTTAAAATTTGTGAAATGAGACGAGTCTGCAAAGGAGAGAAGGGAATAATGCAGCTTTAAAATCTGGAAGTTATCTGAAGTAAACAGGTCACTGACATAGCAACAGTGACCAGGTTTTACTTAATCACAACAAGCAAAACAAAACAGGTTTCTCCTTTTTTGTATTAACAGCAGCACTTAATATTTTTGCACAGTTCAAAATGCAAACATATCAATGCGTTAACACACTTTTCAGCAAATAGTGAATGCTTTGCAAACCACAGGCAAGCACACACAAAAAATAAAAGCAAAATTCTGCAGATGCTGCAAACCTGAAACAAATGCTGAGAATGCTGGAGAAACTCAGTAGGTCTGTCAGCATCTGCAGGGAGAGAATCAGAGTTAATGTTTGAGTCTGGTATGTCCCTTCTTCCAAACTGAAGAGTGATACTGGACTCAGAGTCCTTACAGAGGAGAAGCAGACCGTTCAATCTATTGAGAACACACCGCACCCCATTCCATCCCTCTACTCTATCCCTGTAACCTGAGCCAACATGAAGGAATGTTTCATCAAAACCATAAGGAACACATCCATCTGCAATCTTCAGGAGTTAAACATACCAAAGACAAAAACTAAATCCTTTTGTCTCACATAATAGACAGCACATCACAGGATATTCTGAGATATATTCTAATCAGTATCACCCAAATCCATATGATAGCAACAAACATGTTCAGGATGGCATTATGATAATGTCCAGTTGGCTGGACAGCTAGTTTGCAATGCAGAGTGATGCCAACAGCGTGGGTTCAATTCCCACACCGGCTGAGGTTACAACAAAGGTCTCACTATCTCAACCTCTGGGGCGTGGTGACCCTCAGATTAAACTATCACCAGTCATCTCCCTCTAATGAGGGAACTGCTCGACGGTCCGGTAGGACCTTGGCAAACTTTATAATAATGTCCAGATATAACATTCTATAATCAATAACTAATCTTCAATAACCGAAAAAAGATGCACTAACAATTAGAATGTTAATGGTGGAATTGGGGAATGGTAATTCACAGGAACCAAACTGCCATGATTAGATAGAGTTTCCGATTCACCTAGCTTGTTGGAACTTGCAAAAGGTCCAAGGATAGCATTGGAAGATCCCAGTCAACATTGACTGGGACTCCTTCAATCCACCAATCCCACTGTTGCTGATGGAGCAATTGCCCAATCAGTTCATGGGCACCTTGAAAACCAGTGGCACTGGGAGCAGAACTTGCCTTTTGCAACGTGTGGGTGCTACATTCTGTTTGATGCAATAATATATACCTTCTTAGCTTGCCTTTATTGAAAAAAATTAAACTTAGGGTGGGCCAGATCTTGCCCCAGAATATTAATGGTGTCATCCCTCTGACGGGAGGGTTTAGTTAGGTCAGCTGGAAGTGAACCTTGCCAGGTCCTGCACTAAAACGAACCTATCAGAATACAGAGTCAATAGTGCAAGTGAGATGAAGCTAATGTTGCTGGGGTCGCCCAGGCTTTATCTTCCGTAATCCACCAGTCTTCAGAGTGTGCCTTCTATTTATAGAACACAACCAACATTGAAAGTAAGCTTTTCAACTACTTTTATTCTTTGTGCCAACCTTGGATAGACTCTTGACAGAGGGCAGACACAAACTGGTGAGCTGCATGTCACACATTCCACAAAGCAAGAAAGAATAGTCCCTGAATGTTCCCACAAAAAGCATTTAAATTCTCACCTGAAAGGGGAAAGTTCAAGAAGTGTTCAGAACACAGTTCAATGCAAGTTACTAGAACTGCTTACAACTGTAATAACAATCGTGGCTGATCTGATAATCCTCAATCCACCTTCCTCGTAACCCACGATTCCTCGACCGATTAAAAGTCTTGTCTATCTCAGCCTTAAATATATTTAATGACCTCACCCTTACAGCCCTTACTGATAAAGAATTCCATAGATTCACTAACCTCGGACAGAATAAATTCCTCCCTATCTTTGTCTCAAATGTACAATCCCTTATTTTGAGATGACTGTAGATCCTCCCATAGGGGAAAGCAACTTGCTGCATCCACCCTGTTAAGCTTCCTAGCACGCTGGTATGTTTCAATAAGGTCACCTCTCATTCTTCCATAGGCCCAATCTATTCAACCTCTCCTCACAAAATAGTCCCTCCATACCTGAATAAAAACCAAAAGAATTACAGATGCTGGAAATAAGAAACAAAAAACCGAAATTGCTTGAAAAGATCAGCAGGTCTGGCAGCATCCGTGAAGAGAAATCAAGAGTTAACGTTTCAGGGCCGGTGACCCTTCCTCAGAACTGAGGTTTATAAAAATCATGAGGAGTATAGATAAGGTGAATGGCTGGTGTCTTTTCCCAAGGGGGGGTTGAAAACTGGGGGCATATTTTTAAGGTGAGAGGAGGAAGATTTAAAAAGAAAGACATGAGAGGCTTTTGTTTTTTTTTTTTTACACAGAGAGTGGTTCGTTTGGGGAATGAACTTCCAGAGGTAGTAATGGATGCAGGTACAGTTACAACGTTTAAAAGACGTTTGGATAAGTACATGAGTAGGAAAGGTTTGGAGGGATATGGGCCAATCGCCGGTTGGCATGGAGTGGTTGAACTAAGGGTCTGTTTCCATGCTGTATGGTTCTGTGGACTACTGTTCCATGAATAGGATCCCTAGCTCTCTAGTCCCTTCCTATTGATGTATTCATCCAGGTGCTTCTCGAATGCTGGTGTGTTTGTTTCCACCACCTCCTCTGGCAGCACGCTCCAGGAACTCACCACCCTTTATGTGAAAAACTTGCTTTGCATATCTCTTTTCAACGTCCCTACCCCATACACCTTGAACCTGTGTTCCCTAGTAATTGACCCCTCCACCCTGGGAAAAAGCCTCATACTTTCCACTCTATCCATGCAAACAGGTCACCACTCAACCTCTTGCATTCCAGTGAAAACAAACCCAATCTATCTAGTCTTTCTTCATATCTAAGCTCCCCCATACCAGGCAACATCCTGGTAAACCTCTTCTGTACCCTCTGCAAAGCATCCACATCCTTCTGGTAGTGTGATGACCAGAACTGTGTGCAATATTCCAAGTGTGGCCTAACTGAAGTTCTAGAAAACTGCAGAATAATTGGTCTGTCCTTAAACTCAATAGAAATGACACACCTCATTCTTCTACTGCATTGCTTAGGAAACTAAATTTTCTGTGAAGTCCTCGAAAACACTCAATAAAATTTAGGAATAGAATTACAACCAAATAACTTCTCAGGGACTAAGTGTATTTCTAGTTTTTAAACATTTTGATTCACAGTGACAGTTAGGATGGAACTGTGCAAAATAAAAAGCTCCTGTACCGCATTATTTAAACCACCTAACTGATGGATGGTTCAATTTTCGGAGCAAATACATCTTTAGCTAAGTTAATGAATTTGGTTGACTCATAGGATGTGGAGGTCACTGGCTGGCCCAGCAAAATGTGTCGGCACAGGCTTGGAGGGCTGAATGGCCTCTTCTTGTGCTGTATCGTTTTTCATTCTTATCCGTATTATAAATCAATCTTCAACAACTGCGCAATAGTGGTATCTCCCTTTGTCTTACTGTCCCATCACATTAAGTATTTTAACGCTGATTGAACAATTTAAATATCTTCAACAATTCAATTAGATTGCCCCCTCACTCTGTTAAGTAAGGGATTGCATGTCTTGTTGCAGCAAAGTCAATGACTCTGGTAATAAAACCTCTCAATGTGGTGAACAGGGGTCTTTGTTTCCCATGATTCCTGGTAGACAGACAGCCAATGACGTCTGCACCAATCTGGAGACCCAAAGATATCTGCGGGATCCTTCAATTTCCATACTGCCCACTGCAGGGTCTCCAATCTGTCCAATGTCTGGTAGCCATCATCATTCCTCAAAAACTGACAGATCTAGACACAGATCCTGAGCAAAGGACTAGGTAGGATCAGGGATGAAAACAGAAAGTACAGGAAACGTGAACCAATAAACTTGTAGTTACGTTGCAGCTTTAAGGCATCCAGAAGTAGTTCCGAGCCAGTGAACTATTACTGAAGCACAGACACACTGTGCAGTACAGTTTACGTACAGTAAGTCAGTTAATGTGTTCTCAAGGTGCTGACAGAAGACAGAATTACAGCCTGTGCACTGGGAGAACTTGTTCTTCTTCAAATAACGTCATGGGATCTTTTAAATAAGTCCGGCAACAAATCAATGTCAGGCAGACTTGGCCTTGGATTAACATCTCAACCGGCAAGATCAGCAACTGCAGCACTCCCACAGCAGGGGAGCAAAGAGCTCGGTTTTGCTGGGATCTCTCGAATCTGGTCTTGTTGGCAGTGCTAATTCACAGCTGTGTTTTTTACAACTGAGAACACTTGGAATTCCTCTGAAGGAGTTTTGTCAGACGCTATTGGGACACAAGATAATCGGTAATTTTTGAGAATTCATTCACACAGAAGAGACAGAGTGCAAGCAACCCATTGACTCAAGGCGATTGCTTAACATCGCTTCAGGTCTACTGCTTTTCTTGATTGGTCCTCTCACACCAACACCCCGTTTTATACTCTGCACCTACATCAGAGGCTGCGGGGTGACCTTACAGAGGGCATGGAAAGGGTGAATAGCTAAGATTTTCCCTGGCGTTGGGGGGGGGGGGCATTGGATTAGGCTGAAAGATAAAGATATAAAAGAGACCTAAGGGGCACCTTTTTCACACAGAGGGTGGTACGTGTTCAGGGATGTGCAGGCTAGATGGGTGAGCCATGGGAAATGCAGGGTTACAGGGAAAGGGGAGTGGGATGGGCCCGGGTGAAATGTTTTTCTGAGGTTTGGTGTGGACTTGATGGGCTGAATGGCCTGCTTCCACACTGTAGGGATACTATGATTCAAGTAGAGATTTGAGAGGAGCATCAGGGTCTTCCCTCTGACTTCCACATGGTGAGTGGGCCAATAACCAGGAGGCAGAGATTTAAAGTCATTCACAATACGGATGAGGGGGGTGTTTATCACTCCTCCTCCACCATTTAAAATCTGTTGAGAATTGCAACACAACGCTTAAAAAAGGCAACGGAAGCTGATTACATGATTGCTTTCAGAAGAGAACTGAGGATGCGTTACTGAGTCACAACCAGATGCAGGTGTGTGGGAATAAGCATTTGATTTTCTTGAAATTTTACGCAGTAGAACTTTTTCTGCTAGTGCATGGAAAACCCAACATGGGAGGGCGCAATTCTGACCCTAATATTTGGAAATGAGCTCAGGAAGATGGAAGGCATATTGGTAAAGGAGCAATTTGGAGATAGCGACTTTAACTCAGTTCTGATTTGGAGATGCCGTTTCCAATTAAACCTGTTGGACTATAACCTGGTGTTGTGTGATTTTTAACTTAACTCAGTTCGATAGTTATGGAAAAGGAAAAGGATGGGATAGGGGGAAAATGATGTAAATCTGTGGCAAGGTCAATTTTTACTAAAATACAATTTGATCCGAATGGACTGAGAGCAACTTTTACAGATTAAACTGTCAGAACAGTGGGAGGCATTCAGGGAGGAACTAGTGACGATACAGACAAATAGTGTCCTATAAATAAGGGAGGAGGAGATGGCCTAGTGGTATTACCACTGGACTATTAATCCAGAGACTTAGGTAATATTCTGGGGATCTGGGTTCCAATCCTCCCATGGGTGACAGTGGGATTTGCATTTAATAATTTTTTTTTAAAAATCTGGAATTGAGTGTCTAATGATGACCATGAGTCCGTTGTCAGGATGAAAACACCCATCTGGTTCACTAATGCCCTTTAGGGAAGGAAACTGCCATCCTTACCTGGTCTGGCCTACAGCAATGTGGTTGACTCTTAAATGCCCTCTGGGCAATTAGGGATGGACAATAAATGTTGGCCTAGCCAGCGATGTCCCCATCCTGTGAATTAACCTGAGATGTCTTGAAAGGGTTCAGAAAAGATTTACAAGAATGTTGCCAGAGTTGGAGGATTTGAGCTACAGGGAGAGGCTGAACAGGCTGGGGGTCTTTTCCCTGGAGCGTCGGAGGCTGAGGGGTGACCTTATAGAGGGGCAGGGATAGGATAAATAGGCAAAGTCTTTTCCCTGGGATAGGGGAGTCCGGAACTAGAGGGCATGGGTTTAGGGTGAGAGGGGAAAAGATAGAAAAGAGACCGGAGGGGAAACATTTTCACACAGAGAGTGGTACGTGTATGGAATGGGCTGCCAGAGGAAGTGGTGGAGGCTGGTACCATTACGACATTTAAGAAGCATTTGGATGGGTATATGAAAAGGAAGGGTTTGGAGGGATATGGGCTGGGTGCTGGCAGGTGGGACTAGGTTGGGTTGGGATATTAGATTAGATTACATTACAGTGTGGAAACAGGCCCTTTGGCCCAACAAGTCCACACTGCCCCGCCGAAGCACAACCCACCCATACCCCTACATTTACCCCTTACCCAACACTACGGGCAATTTAACTACGGCCAATTCACCTGACCTGCACATCTTTGGACTGTGGGAGGAAACCGGAGCACTCGGAGGAAACCCACGCAGACACGGGGAGAATGTGCAAACTCCACATAGTCAGTCGCCTGAGGCGGGAATTGAACCCGGGTCTCCGGCGCTGTGAGGCAGCAATGCTAACCACTGTGCCACCCTGCCGCCCACTGGTCGGCACTGGATACCTGGTCGGCATGGACAGGTTGGACTGAAGGGTCTGTTTCTGTGCTGTATATCTCTATGACTCTATAACATGAAGGTTCACATTCAGAGCAATAAAGAAATGCTGCTGACAGATCCCAGGGGCTCAATAAGGCAGAGTCCAGAGAAAAGTTTAAAAAACATGTTGGCGGGAACTTCTACAGAAAATTAGGAAAGCTAAGATCGTTCACGAGAAAGAACTGGTGGGTGGAATTATAGGAAAGGGCTTTTAGAATCTAGATGTAAAGAACAAGAGAATAATAAAGGAAAGGTTAGGGACATTGGAGCTAATCAGTGTGAAAATCCAGACGATATGGGTGCAGTTCTCAATGGATACCTTACATCAGTTTTCATAATGGAAAGAACAATAGAAGTATAGCCATCAGGGACGCAGGGCTATGAAATATCAGAAGGTATTAACTGAGAGGAAGTACCAGGACACTAGCTACTGTTAGCAGCCTTAGAGGTGGATGAATCTGCAACAGCTGATAAGATATACCCCATGCTGTCGAGGGAAGTAAGGGAGGAGATATCAGAGGGCCAAGCAGCAATTTTCAAATCCTCTCTGTGCAGAGGGGAGATGCCAAAGGACTGTTAATGTCCTTTACTAACAAAAAGCGAGGAACAGATACAGCAGGAAATTATAGGCCAGTCAGTCTAACCTCAGTGGTGGGGGAAGTCATCAGAAATCCAACAGGACAGAATATACCTGTACTTGGGTTAATGAGGGATATTCAGAACAGATTTGTGAAGGGAAGGTCATTTTCAACACATTTGAGCAATTCTTTTTTGGCGGAAGTAATCAGGTGTGCTGAGAGGGTAATGTACTTGATGTGATCAACATAGACTTCAGCAAAGCTTTTGATAAGATCCCTTATGGCAGACTGGTCAAGAAAGTAAGAGACCATGGGATCTGAGGCAAAGTGGGATATTGGATCGAACATTGGCTGAGAGGCAGGAAGCAGTGGGCTATAGTGGAGAGATGGCTCTGTAACAGGTAGTCTAGGGTGTAGGTTTGCTCGCTGATATCCAGACGTTTCATTACCTGGCCAGGTAACATCATCAGTGGCAACCTCCAAGTGAAGCGAAGCTGTTGTCTCCTGCTTTCTATTTAGATCTTTCCTGGGGTTTGTGGTGATGTCATTTCCTGTTCATTTTCTGAGGGATTGATAGATGGCATCTAGATCTATGTGTTTGTTTCCTGGTCCTATTACCTCTTTTATAAAACGTAGGATCAACTGCTTTCCCTGGTGACCAAAGAACATCACAGGGCACTATTTTACTTTGAAGAGGAGCCAGAGATTTCTTCCTATTGTCTAATATTCATCTCACAACCAACATGAAAATAGACCAACACAAACTAAAAATCTGGTGATTCACCAACATGAGCATTTCTTTCATTAATGTTGCGGAATTCTAACAAAAACTCCCAGGGTTCTTTGGAAAAGTGTAACAGTTGGATACATGTTATCGGTTTAATGCATTCCTGCACATCTCAGGGTCAAAGAAATCAGCCTCAGTTCTACAGTACAAAAAGATGCTGTTCTGAATTCAGAAACCTTCTAAGGGGGAATATCCAGCTTTGTTCCCGGGGCAAAATTACTAACACAAAGTAAACATTTGGGAAGGCAACTTTACTTTGTATAAGACACATTATAGTTGACCTGGGAGTGCCCAATGCTGACAACTTGCCTGTTCATTGCCAATGCTCACCGTCACACAAACATGATCGATTAGAACACAGGGATTGCAGGGATTAAAATAGTTAGCTGCTTGTTTTTCATTGGCACAGGCTCAAATTGATTTAAAGACCTTTTTTCTGTGCTGTAGACTTCGCTGACCATGTTTTCCCACAATCACAAGGTGCACACAGAGTTTTGGATGTAGTTTGCTCGCTGAGCTGGAAGGTTCTTTCCAAAAGTTTCGTCACCCTACTAGGTAACATCTTAGTGGGCCTCAGGCAAAGCACTGCTAAAATTCCTGCTTTCGATTTATATGTAAATATAAATGTAAACATATAAATAGAAAGCAGGAATTTTCAGCAGTGCTTCGCCTGAGGCCCACTGAAGATGTTACCTAGTAGGGTGACAAAACGTCTGGAAATGAACCCCCCCCCAGCTCAGCGAGCAAACCTACATCCAAAACCTCAACCTGAGCTACAAATCTTCTCAAAGCTCGCTTACACTGAGTGTATTATCCCAGAACAGGATCAGGAATAATCTTCAGAAACAGTGGGCAGAGAAACAGTAACAAAAATGGAACAGATAGGAATGGAAATGGAGGCAAGAATTAGAGTAGAAGAAATGAAGTTGACAAGTGGACAGTGTCAAGATCAGTGATATAATCACTGAAGGAAAAGAAAAGTATGCCATTTATTTCTCTGATGACATGGAGTGGTTAAATTGCTTTTGTAACTCTCAAGAACATTATATTTCTAGAGTGTCAAATGTGTCTGGTTGCTTAAATCCCCACTTATACCTTTCTGTTTAATGTGTGGTTCAATACTGTACATCAGTTTGAATTACAAACGTTTGTAATCACAAACAAATCTTCCCCTTTCAAGAGGTTGCATTTGCTCCTTTTTAGTTATAGACTCCCACTTCCCAGTCAACAGGACAGGGATGTGGTCTCTATTAATCCTGGGAGTTTTTGTTCTATCTTTTGATAGAATTCTGCAACATTATTGAAAGGAATGTTTTGTATCTGCTATTTGGAATCTCTCCGAGAAGAACTGACGTTGACTTCGATTGTGTTTCTTCAGTGTGCTATGTCGTGAGATTGTTATCTAAAAGCATAACTTCAAGTTCTTCAGGTGCAGCCAACACTCAGGTATCTCTCACCATCACCTCTCTCCCCCCGTCCCTATACTCCCACTCTGCTTGTACAACATTCAGAATTGCACAAGTCAACATTTTCTCCAGTCAAGATGTTGATCATTTTCAGTCTCCACCACCAACCATTGTCCCTCTGCAACTGAACCAGAAAGTTTCAACCTTGACTTTGCATTTAATCTAAGGTTGAGCTTTTGATTTCTTACTTACTCCATCGGTAAGACCACCTCAGTGTTATCACCCGGCTCTAACTCTGCATTAGCACATCCACAGCTTTCGGCATCTTAACTTTTAAACTCCTGGCAAGCTTCCTCTCTTCCACAGTGTTTGAGCTTGATCATCTTCAAGATCTGCAACCTGTATTGTAACTTGCATCAAATTCCATTCTGTGCTTCCTTGCTGACTCATACAGCTCCTGACCCAGTCACACGTCAATTTTCAAACTCTCGTCCTCTTTTCAAATAAACATGGCTCCTCACTGTTCAAACATCCTCCAGCCATACATACCTTTGGGATCTCTACACTCCTGTCTGCCCTTTTCCATCTTCCTGAATTCCATCACTCCGCACCAAACTTTCCATCCAAACTCTGAAATTCCCTCTCAAAACCTTTCCACCACTCTCTCCTCTCCTTAATACTCAAGGCTGTGACCAGGCTTTCGCTCACCTGTCTTAAATAACTCGATAGGAGGTTTGATGTCAAACATTGTCTGATAAAGACACCCATGATTCACCTTGGCAGGTTCGTCCACATTAAAAGGCACTATAATAAATGTAACAAAAACAGAAGCTGCAGGTCTGGCAGCATCAGTGAAGAGAATTCAAAGTTAACATTCCAGTGAATCCTTCCTGAGAACCGGATCCGAAATGTTAAATTTGATTTCTCTTCACAGATGCTGCCAGCCCTGCTGAGCTTTGCCAGCAACTTTGGTTTTTGTTTCTGACTTCCAGCATCTGCAAGTCTTTCAGTTACTATCTCAATGTAAGTTACTGTTGCCTCAAGCGTTCTTTTCTGAAACAACAGTTAACCTCGACTCCTCATTTCATAGCACTCTGGATCATTGGACTGTTGGCTTTGGGAGGCTGCTCCCTGTAATGGAATTCAATGAAATATATTCAAGTAACATTCAGGCCAGAGTGTCATGTTCTTACTATGTGCAGCCTGTGTTGTCATCAGAAATCCCTGTCCTGATTTGCCGTTTGGAATATTGCGTGCAATTCTGTTCTCCTTCCTATTGGAAAGATGTTGTGAAACTTGAAAGGATTCAGAAAAGACTTACAAGGATGTTGCCAGGGTTGGAGGATTTGGGCTATAGGTAGAGGCTGAACAGGCTGGAGCTGTTTTCCCTGGAGCATCGGAGGCTGAGGGGTGACCTTATAGAGGTTTACAAAATTATGAGGGGCATGGATAGGATAAATAGACAAGGTTTTTTCCCTGGGGTCCGGGAGTCCAGAACTAGAGGTCATAGGTTTAGGGTGAGAGGGGAAAGATATGAAAAAGAGACCTACCGGGCAACGTTTTCACACAGAGGGTGGTTCGTGTGTGGAATGAACTACCAGAGGAAGTGGTGGAGACTGGTACAATTGCAACATTTAAAAGGTATTTGGATGGGTATATGAATAGGAAAGGTTTGGAGGATATGGGCCGGGTGCTGTCAGGTGGGACTAGATTGGGTTGTGATATCTGGTCGGCATGGATGGGTTGGACCGAAGGGTCTGTTTCCGTGCTGTACATCTGTATGACTCTATGACATAGGATAGCACAGGATGTCCTATGGGAGATTTGCTGTTTCCCAAACATCAATGCCATGAAGTAAGAATGGCAAAGTAATCTACAATGATATTCCAGTGCAATCCTGTAGGAATGCTACTCTGTCATAGGGGTCCACTCAACGCTGACCCTGTGCGCTCTCGGGTGGCCATAAAATTTTCATGGTACAGTTTCACTTGCAATCAGCACTTACCCCTAATGGCCGCGACCATATTTATCCATCAACCGAAGTGATGGAGATAGTTATTTGGTTATCATTGCCCATGGAGACGTCACTGTGTGCAACTGGGCAGCTGCGCTTCCTACCTTACACAACCGCGATGACACTTTTAAAGTACATAAACGGAAACGGAAAATGGTGCAAATACTCAGCAGGTCTGGCAGCAGCTGTGGAGAGAGAAACAGAGTTAACTTTTCCAGTCAACGGTCTTTCATTGTAATAGTTATGAGGAAAGGTTATCGTCCTAAAACGATAATGCTGATCTTTTCCTCATGGATGCGGTCCAAACTGCTGAGTGTTTTCACCACTGTTATGACTTTATTTCATATTGCCAACCTTAATGGGTTTTTTTTACCTTCCCTTCAAAAACTGCTCCATTGGCTGCAATGCTCTTTGGAAACCCCCCCCAGGCACTAAAAGCGGCAACTTAAATGTAAGGTTTTCTATCAAATTCTCAGAATTTGTTTCTCTCCTTCTCCTCTGTTAAAGATCCCTCAGCCTCCTTGTCTAAGCTTTTATTGAATAGCCCTCCTAGTTCCATTGGTGTATCTCAGGGTGTATTTTTGTTATGTTAAACCTCTAAAGTACTAGTATCCCACATTAAAATACACACTATAAACTCCAGTGACTGGGACTAACGTCTGGGCAATTTTTCCCCAGTGTGGGTCCTCAGTAATCCAGAACTGGATTGAAATAGTCAAACCTGGTTTCATGATGAGGGTAGTGCCCTTGATCCAACCATCTTTAGCTGCTTTATCAATTACCTTCCTTCCATCAGAATGGATGTTCGCTGATGATTGAATGATGTTCAGTACTACTTACATATCCTGAGATACTGAAGCAGTCCACATGTCCACATGCAGTAAAACCTAAACAATATCTAGTTTGGGCTGACAAGTGGTAAGTAAAATTCCCACCTCACAACTGCCAGGTAATGACTGTCTCCAACAAGCGAGAATCTAACCACTATCCCTTCACATTCAATGGTGTTACCATCACTGTATCCCCCAGTATCAGCTACCTGTGGGTTACCATGGAGCAGAATTTGAAGTGGCGTCTGGTATGTAAATAGTGACCCTCTCCCAGGAGGTAGAGGAGTGTTCTTTGTGTCCTTACTTAGAACATAGAACATAGAATAGTACAGCACAGAACAGGCCCTTCGGCCCACGATGCAGAGGACTATTCCTAATCTTAAATAAAATAACCTAACCTACGCATCCCTCAATTTACTGCTGTCCATGTGCATTTTTAGCTGTCGCTTAAAATGTCCCTAATGTCTCTGCTTCCACCGCCACAGCTGGTAACACATTCCATGCATTCACAACTCTCTGCATAAAGAATCTACCTCTGACGTCCCCATTATACCTTCCTCCTAATATCTTAAAGCTATGACCCTTCGTGCCAGTCAATCCCACCCTGGGGAAAAGTCTCTGGCTATTGACTCTATCCAAGCCTCTCATTACCTTGTTTACCTTGATCAGGTCACCTCTCTTCCTCCTTCTCTCCAGAGAGAAAAGTCCAAGCTTAGTCAACCTCACTTCGTAAGACAAACCCTCTAGTCCAGGTTGCACCCTCTCCAAAGCCTCTGTATCTTTCCTAAAATAGGGCAACCGGAATTGGACACAATATTCCAAGTGTGGTCTCACCAGGGTATTGTAGAGCTGCAGCAAAACCTCGCAGCTCTTAAACTCGATCCCCCGTTAAAGAAAGCCAAAACACCATACGCTTTCTGAACAACCCTATCCACTTGAGTGGCAACTTTGAGGGATCTATGCACTTGAAAACCAAGATCTCTCTGTTCCTCCACACTGCTAAGAATCCTGTCTTTAACCTTATATTCAGCATTCATGTGCACCCTTCCAAAATGCATCACTTCGCATTTATCCAGGTTGAACTCCATCTGCCATTTCTCAGCCAAGCTCTGCATCCTGTCTATGTCGCACTGCAGCTTGCAATAGCCCTCGATACTATCAACGGCACCTCCAACCTTAATGTCATCAGCAAATTTACTGACCCACCCCTCAACCAAGTCATTTACAAAAACTACAAAGAGCAGAGGCCCAAGAACAGAACAAGAACTTTAAGAATGAGCCTACCATGGGGAACCTTAACAAATGCATTGCTGAAGTCCATATACACCACATCCACTGCTCGACCTGTCTTATCACCTCCTCAAAAGAACTCAATAAGGTTTGTGAGGCATGACCTGCCACTCACCAAGCCATGCTGACAGCCTTTAATCACTATGCTTTTCCAAATAGTCATAAATCCTATCCCTCAGAATTCTTTTCAAATCCTTGCTGACCACAGATGTAATTGACTGGTCTGTAATTGCCAGGGATTTCCCAATTCCCCTTCTTGAAAAGAGGAACAACATTTGCCTCCTTCCAATCCTCCAGTATGACTCCCATAGAAAAAGGTGAGGAAACAAAGGTCTTCGCCAGTAGCTTAGCAACCTCTTTTCTCGCTTCCCGGAGCAACCTGGCATAAATCTGACCTGGCCCTGGGGACTTATCAATTTTAATGTTTGCCAAAATTTCCAGCACATCAACTTCATCAATCTTGATCTGTTCAAGCCTGTTTCCCAGCTCCTCGAAGTTCTCATTCACAACAAGGGCCCTTTCCTTCATGAAAACCGAAGCAATAAACTCATTTAGGGCTTCCCCTATCTGCTCAGACTCCACGCATAAGTTCCCTACACTATCCCTGTCCAGCCCTACCTCCTCCCTGATCATGCTCTTATTCCTCACGTATGAGTAAAATGCCTTTGGGTTCTCCCTAATCCTTCCTCCCAAGCCTTCGTCGTGCCCCTTCCTGGCTCTCCTCAGTCCATTTCTGAGCTCCTTTCTAGTAAGTCTGTAATCCTCTAAAGCTGTGCTAGATCCTTGCTTCCTCCACCTCACGTAAGCTGCCTTCTTCCGTTTGACAAGAAGCTCCCCTGTTCTTGTCATCCAAGGTTCCTTAATCTTACCCCTTTTTGCCTGTCTCAGAGGAACAAATTTGTGCATCACTCGCAACAACTGCTCCTTAAACACAGTCTCCTCATGTCTGTTTTGCCCTTTCTGTCGAACAATTGCTCCCAATGTATACATCCCAACCAATGTCTGATAGTGTCATAATTTCCTTTTCCCCAGTTAAATACCTTCCCTCAGTAACTGCTCCTTTCCCTCTCCAAGGCTATGCTAACTGTGAGACAGTTGTGGTCACTGTCACCAAAGTGTTCTCCCACCGTGAGATCTGACACCGGTCCTGACTCACTGCCGAGCACCAAATTCAAAATGGCCTCTCCCGTCATCGGCCTGTCCACATACCGAGTAAGGAAACCCTCCTGAACACACCTGACAAATACATACTCTAGAGAACTGGCAGGTCTCGGGCTCTGCACCTCTCTCCAGCAGCTGACCATAATCCAGGAATCTTCCTCATGTGATGCATGTGACACCCCCATCCTGGGAAACACGATAAGTGTGACCACCCACCCCAACCCCAAGGGACCATCATGAACTTGAACCCCCACCAGGGCAATGCGAGCTTGGGTAAGGACCTGACTGGGCAACTCTGACCTCCCAAGTTCTAGCCAGCAGCAAACTCCAAAGTTCAATCTGTGAAATCTGATCACTGTGGGCTTGCCATCACACAGGAGGACTGGCAAAGGGAAGCGAAGCTCACCCCTCTCTGGCCTACACGTGAGCTTGGACCACATACAGTCAGACAGCACAGACACAGGCCCTTCGATCCAACTCATCCATGCCGACCAGACCTCCCAACCTGGACTAATCCCATTTGCCAGCATTTGGCCCATATCCCTCTAAACCCTTCCCATTCATAAACCCATCTAGATGCCTTTTAAGTGTTGTAATTGTACCAGCCTCCACCACCTCCTCTGGTAGCTACATGTACCACCCACTGTGAGAAAATGTTGCCCCACAGGTCCTTTTTAAATGTTTAATTTCTCACATTAAACCTATGCCCTCTAGTTTTGGACTCCCCTACCCTGGGAAAAAGATTGTAGCTATTCCCACTATTTATACCCCTCATGATTTTATAAAGCTCAATAAGGCCACCCCTCAGTCTCTGACATCATTCACACTTGGTGCTTTCTCATATCCGAAGAACAAATGCCATGTGCCATTGAGTCAGAAACTCTGAATTCGTGAGGTGACTTAAGGATCGATAGTCTGTGCCAGTCATGCTGTTATCAGAAAAGGCCACCTCAGAAGTTTTCAACACTTCCCAATTCTCTGACACTCCAACTTGCCCACAATAAAGTCATGAAGTAGTACTGAACGCCTCTCAGTCTGCTACGATGCAAACACCATTTTCACTTCAAACTAAGACCTCCTGCCTTTCTCCACTCCCTCCCTCTGCACCATTCTCCACTGTCAGTCTGCTCCAAGGTCTCTCCTTGCTTGCTGGAGTCTCAGAGAGGGTTAACTCAGCCAGAAATGATTGCTTGCTGAGAAAATAAAAGCACCTAATACCAAGCAGAGATAGATAGAGTTGGAGAAAACACATCAAAAAAAAAGAAACAATGCATCTCCTGCTATTCCACTGCACTCAGGCCCAGTGACTCAGTAACTCAGATTTTTATTATATATAATAAAAGGAGAGAGGCAAGATGAATGGACACAAGTAGTCAAACCTCGTTAACACACGTAAGCAGGCTGCCCAATCAGAAAAGCCTCTTTCATGGTAGGGAGGGGAGTTTGGTCAGGGGGAGGGGGTTTAAATCTCATTAAATGGTCGAGTGCTGAAACGAGGTGAATGATGCTATGATTCCAGCATTATATGCAGAGTCTTATTCACCAGGGGACATTTAAAAAAAAAAATCACACACACAGCCCTAGGCTGTGAATGGTGCATCAAACACAATTGAAGCCGGGTTGTGTGACTGGTCCATCTCTTTGCAGCACAGTATTGCCCATCTCCGCAGGCAGCTGAGGGAGCCCTGACTGAACTATAAATCATAGGCAGCTAGCACAAACACTGGCACACCACCCTCCTTCCTATGCTGCAGCAGAAATTAAATCCCTTCGTCAAAGCACATTCTGTTAAAAAGCCCCCATCCCCAAACACTGAACAAGGAATGTAAATGTTACTCACAGATCAGCTGCTGGGCCAGCATTGACAATGTAGCCACATATCAAGCTCAGGACTGACGTTTGGTCCTGCCCTCGGCGATGCTGATTGGTGCGATGACGTCAATGGAGGCCTACAGTGAGCTGTGATTGGCTGATCGCCTTGTCCAGCACGGAACGCCTCATCCCCGTAAAGCAAATGTATCTGTTTTAGTGTTGGCAACGTACAAATGTCCCCCAGTCTCTCTGTCCTTTTTAAAATGATCCTGGTGGTACACTGGTAGTGACACTACCTCTCAGGCAGGAGAGCCAGGTTCCAAAGTCCAGCTTACTCCAGAGGGATGTCACCTCTGTCAACTGGTTGATTACAAAATATCTAAAATGATGGTGATGTTCTCCAGCGTTTAATTACTGTCGAGGGAGCCCAGGATACTGGAGGGGGAGCAGTCCCTCCCTTTGTATATACAGCTGTAAAAACACAGAGCAGAGCAGGTGGTAACTCAAACAGTCTTACAGATGGAAACAGACCCTTCGGTCCAACTCATCTATGCCCACCAGATATCCTGAATTCATCTAGTCCCATTTGCCAGCAGCCGGCCCATATCCCTCCAAACCCTTCCTATTCATATACCCATCCAAATGCCTTTTAAATGTTGTAATTGTACCAGCCTCCACCACTTCCTCTGGCAGTTCATTTCATACACTCACCACCCTCTGCCTGAAAAGGTTGCCCCTTTAGATCCCTTTTAAAATTTCCCCTCTCATCCTAAACCTATGCCCTCTAGTTCTGGACTCCCCCACCTCAGGGAAAAATACTTTGTCTATTTACCTTATCCATGCCCCTCGTGATTTTATAAACCTCTATAAGGTGCCCTTTAACCTTTTAAGAATAAGATACTGCTCAAACGTATCCTCAATGTTTAAATATTTCCCCAAAAAGGGAACTCTTTCATTGCAAATAAACCATGTTCCCGAACAGTGTTGCATGCCAATACTCCAACACTATCCCTCAAAAACAAGCTGTTTAATATATCCACAGGTCTAGCAATGCCAATCCTATTCCCAGGACATGTGGAAATGATGAATCATCTGCTAGAGACATAGGACCTGATCCCAGCACTTTCAGCTCAGCAATGTCAGAACCAAGAATACCAGGCAAACAAAAAGGAGTGGGACATTACAGATTGAACTCGGGGAGAAAAATGGGAATGTGTATGCAGTCCCAGCAGTAGAAACAAAGGCGGCGGCTTGGCCTGTGGGAAGAACTGAATTAAAATTAAAATCGATGCAAACATACAGGGCTCTCTGGATTTCAGCCTCGATGTTTCACGCTGTTACCGTGAATTTATCCCAGACCGGGCTCTTTACAATACTCAAGACGTCGAATCCACTCCATGCCTTCTCATTCCCTCCACACACCCCCCCCCCCCCTCCATACCGTCCATTAGAGACGTATCCAAACGCAGCCTAAAAGGGGAACAAAGGAACAACAAGCTATAAGCATTTACAGTAGGAATTACAATCCTTCTCGAAAAGAAACATTCTCAAACCCTATCCAGAGATCTATCTGCTCCCCGCCCCCCTCCCCAAAACCCCCGTTTAGCATGTGTCAAAGGATCAGACAGAACTAACATTTACATCCGCTCTGTTTCCATAACAAATGCGAAAGGCTGGCTCTCTCTCTCTCTCTCATCAGTCCAGCAGACACACACACAAACACACTGATCCCAGTGAGGCGATACTTAACAGCGTGGAGCAGAAACTGACAGCAATCGGGGGGCGGGAAGGGGTTACAGTTGTTCACCCCTCCTAAAAAAAAAACGCAAAATAAATCAGGGTCGACCCCTTCCCTTCGCTTCCGTGAAAGTCTCTGGTGGAGAGCAGTCTTTCAGACAAGTGGACGGTGCTGGTTATACGGAATGAAACTCACAGCTGCCGGGAAGGGGAATCCACCGCAATGCCAATTATATTCCCAGAATATGAAGCTGACGCCCCCCTCCCCGAACGTAATTACACACAAAAAGCATTTTCACTTACGGTGGCACACAGTGTGATTAAAGGCAAGTGAATAATTGAACGCCACACTGCCGAACACAAACGATTCAAATGGTCCAATTCGTCCCATCTCGCAATCCAGTAAAACCCTGCCAGTTAAGCTCATCAGAACTATTTGGAAAGGCCAACTCAATACACAAACTGAAACAAAAATCACTAAATATTATTTTTAAAAACCTGCAATCCTGACCGCTAGATGTTTAAACAAACAGACAAGTCTTCTCCTTTCATAGCTACAGACTGGGTTCCTTTTACCTTCAGCAACAAACTGTCTCCTAAATCCTAAACACTGGTCAACCAGAAAAAGTTTTCCAAGCTTAAATTTATCCTTATAGTTAGCATGCCGGGGTTTGCCCAGTTGTAACGGCATTTGCACAAAATTAGGGTCAATTTAACAAAGTAATAATATGAAAGGCAGCGCCAACTGTTCAGTGTATCAAAATTGCATTTTTCTATTACAACGTGTTACTGTTAAGTTTTGGGATTCAAGTTTACAGATCCCTCATGATCCAAGTATAGTTGAATAGTTCCCCAGTCCATATTATTATAAATCTGAGGATTTTTTTCACCTTAACTCTCGTTTTATAGAAATAGCCCAACTTGCTAAAAAAAAGACAACAGTTAAATCAAAGCCTCGAGGGACTTGTCAGATATTTTGGGAAATAGATGTATTTATACAGGGCTGCATTAGTCCCACTTAAAATCCTTTTCCAACAACTAACTGCAACTTTAATGTCGAATCAGACTCTTGTACAGTGCACTGCCCCAAAGCTCCAAGTGTCACATTATCACACAGAAAGACTGATAGAATAGAAAGATTCATTTTTGAAGTCACACCAAGTTTAAACAGATTCTATTTAAATCACACAGAGTCCACCTTAACTGTCCAGTATTATCCTTCACTGTAAACTACATCAGAAAGTGCACAGCATCACTCACCACATATACCATATTCTGACACAATGGGAATTGGGGTTGAAGCGAGACTTTTTTCCCCTGAAGAGAAGTTGGGAGGGGGGGAGAGGAGGAGGAAACGGAGATAAATCATATAAAAGACCAGGATTTATCTGTAAACACAGGTCCAGTTGGATTGGCAGGATATGAAGACAGCAGCAGCAGCAGGAGGAGATGGAGATGGAGATGGAGATGGAGATGTGGATGTACCAGGAGGTTGAGGGTTAAAGCAGTGAGTGAGTGAGCTGGTTCCTTCCTGTTGCGGATTGTGGGAACGGAACCTCTCGACATCACGTTGTTACAATGTGTTCCCTCGGTAGCAGTATGGCTGCTTCCAGCAAGAGGTGAGTGTAGTTCTGCTCTAACTCTCCCTTCCCCGCTTATAAAAGCACGGACTGGTACACACGCCTGCCTCAATCCGCCGTGTTCCCGGGGGGAGGGATTGTGTGTTACTTTAGCGTCTTCAGCCCTTTTTTAAACCCTGTCTTTTCCACTTTGGCCTCTCGTTCTAAACTCGGCCTCAATCACTCCGCGAACCTTCCTGTG
>NC_057743.1:34550236-34612337 GCF_004010195.1 Chiloscyllium plagiosum
AACCCTCCCTTACCACTCTGCTCTCTCTCAAAACCCTCCCTTACTTACTGTGTGTGTCTGTCTCTCTCACACACACACTCCCTTAACCACCTCTGACCTCTCTCTCTAAGCCCTCCCTTACCCATTCTGTGCGCTCTCTCAAAACCCTTCTTTACCCACTCTATGCTCTCTCTCTAATCACTTTTTTAACCACTGTGTTCTCTTTTCCTTGAGCATAGTGGTTCAGTGGTTTGCACTGCTGCCTCATGGCACCACAGACTCAGGTTCAATTCCAACCTTGAACGACTGTCTGTGTGGGGATTGCACGTTCTCCCCGTGTCTGTAGGTTACCTCTGGGGGTGCTTCAGTTTCCTCCCACAATCCAAAGATGTGCAAGTTAAGTGAATTGGCTGTGGAAAATTGTCCATAGTTTTTAGGGACATGTAGTTTATTTGCATTAATCAGGGGGTAAATGTATAGTTAAGGGTAGGGGAATGGGTCTGGGTGGGTTACTGTTCGGAGGGTCAGTTTGGACCTGTTGGGCCGAAGGGCCTGTTTCCACACTGCAAGGATTCAATGATTCTTTAATCCTTTATTAGCTACTTTGTTCTCTCTCTCAGTTCTGTCCTGACCACTCTGCTCGCTTGCTTTTTCTCTCTCTCTATCTGAAACCTGCCTAAACCACTGTTCTGTCTCGAGATTTTTCCTTGTCTGCTCTGCTCACTTTCTCTAAACCTGGCTTTATTCACACTGCTCTCTCTAAACGTTGACTTATCTGCTTTCAGTGCTCACTCTGCATATGCTCTCCTCACTGTCTGTCTCTTTCTCGCTCTCCGCTCGCTCTCTTTCTCGCTCTCCGCCCGCGCCCTTTCTCGCTCTCCGCCCGCGCCCTTTCTCGCTCTCCGCCCGCGCCCCCTCGTTCGCGCTCTCCCCGCGCCCCCTCGTTAATAAATGCTGGTCGGGTTCGATACATGGGGGTTAGAGTCAAAAGGTAGCTCTCGCTCTCCGCGCGCGCCCGCTCTCGCTCTCCGCGCGCGCCCGCTCTCGCTCTCCCCGCGCGCCCGTTCTCGCTCTCCCCGCGCCCCCTCGTTAATAAATGCTGGTCGGGTTCGATACATGGGGGTTAGAGTCAAAAGGTATGGTGCTGGAAAAGCACAGCAGATCAGGCAGCGTCCGAGGAGCAGGACAGTCGACATTTTGGGCATAAGCCCTTCATCAGGAATCTGGAGGAGGAAGGGGGCTGAGAGATAAATGGAGGGGTGGGGCCGGATGTGGGGTAGGAAAAGGTAGATGCGAAGTCAGTAGGTGGATGCAGGTGGGGGAATAATAGGTTGGAGGGGAGGGTGGATCGAGTAGGTAGGAAGGAAGATGGACAGGTCAGGTGAAAAGGGTGATGCCAAGTTGGAGGGTTAGGTCTGGGATGAGGTGGGGGAGGGGACATTTGGAAACTAGTGAAGTCGCTGTAGGGTCCCGCCGTGGAAGATGGGGTATTCTTCCTCCAGTTGGCGGGTGACTTTGATTTGGTCGTGGAGGGCTTGCAAGGTTGGAGAAGGCTTTGGTTTTATTAATTCTTACGATGCTACTGGCTGGCCCACCATTTGTTGTCCATCCCTTATCCTGGCGAAGGTGGTGGTGAGTCCGTTTGCCGAGGTAGCCGCGCAATGCCATTAATAAGGGAATTCCAGATTTTGACCCAGCGACCGTGAAGGAACGGTGTATATTTTCAAATCAGGATGGTGAGTGGCTTGTAGGGGGCGGTGTTTCCCATGTATCTGCTGCCCATCTCTTTCTAGATGGAAGTGGTCGTGAGTTTGGAACTTGCTGTCTGAGGATCTTTGGTGACTTTCTGCAGTGCATCTTATAGATGGTACACACTGCTGCTACTGAGCATTGGTGGTGGAGGGAGTGGATTCTTGTGGATATGGTGCCAATCAAATGAGCTGCTATTTCTGGATGGTGTCAGTTTCCATATTGTAGGGAATCTAATCTAATTTTCGATTCTCGCTTGTTAGAGACCATCATTGCCTGGCACTTGTGAAGTGGGAATGTTACTTACCACTTGTCAGCCCAAACCTAGATATTATTTAGGTTTTACTGCTTGGGACACGTGGACTGCTTCAGTATCTCAGGATATGTCAATAGTACTGAACATCATGCAAGCATCAGGGAACATCCTTTCTGATGGAGGGAAGGTAATTGATAAAGCAGCTAAAGATGGTTGGGTCAAGAGCACTACCCTGAGGAAGTCCTGCAGAGATGTCCTGGAGCTGCGATGACTGACCTCCAACAACCACGACCATCTTCCTTTGTGCTAGGTATGACCCCAGCCAGCAGAAAGTGTTCCCTTAATCCCCATTCGCTCTTTGTTTGCGAGGGCTTCTTGATGCTACACTCAGTCAAATGCAGCCTTGATGCCAAGGGCTGTCACTTTATCTTCGAATTCAGCCCTTTGTCCATGTTTGAACCAAGGCTATGATGTCAGTTCAATGACCCATGCGGAGCTCAAAGTGACCGTCAGTGAGCAGGTTGTTAAGAAGCCATTAACCCCTTCCATTGCTTTATTGATGAGCGAGAATAGACTAATGGGATGGTAATTGGCTGGGTTGGATTTGTCTTGATTTTTGTGTATAGGGCATCCCTGGGCAATTGCCCATATTGTTAGTAAGATGCCAGGTTTGAAGCTGTACCGAAACAGCTTGACTAGGGGCACAGCTACTTCTGGGGCACAAGTCTTCAGTACCATTGCCAGTATGTTATCAGGGCCCATAGCCTTTGCATTAGCCAGTGCCTCGAGCCATTTCTTGCTATCACATGAGAGTGAATTGAATTGGCTGAATGCTGGTATCTGTGATGCTTGGGATGTCTGGTGGAAGCCAAGATTCAGCACTTCTCGCTGAAGATTATTGCAAATGCTTCAGCCTTATCTTCTACAGTGATGTGCTGAGGTTCCCTTTCATTGAGGATAGGGATATTTGTGGAGCTGCCTCCTACACTAAGTTTTTAATTGTCCACCATCTTTCATGGCTCGATTTGGCAGGACTACGGAGCTTAGATCTAATCCATTGGTTGTGGGATCCCTCAGCTCTGTCTATCACTTGCTGCTAATGCGATGTGGCATGCAAGTAGTCCTGTTTGGTAGCTTCACCAGGTTAGCACCTCATTTTTACACGTGCCTGGTGCTGTTCCTGTCATGTGCTCCTGAACTCTCCATTCAACCAGGGTTGAACCCCTGGCTCTATGGTAATGGTTGAGTGGGGGATATACCGCGCCATGAGGTGACAGATTGTGCTGGAGTACAGTTCTGCTGCTGTTGACGACCCACAGCGCCTCATGGATGCCCAGTCTGGAGTTGCTGTATCTGTTTAAAGTCTGTCCCATTTGGCGCGGTGATAGTTCCACATGACACAATGAAGATTATTCTCATTATGAAGGATGGGACTTTGTCTCTTCAAGGACTGTGTGGTGTTGCTCTAACTGACACAGTGCATCTACAGCCATAAGATTGGTGAGAATGAGATTAAGTATAATTTTCCCTCTTCTTGGTGACCCAGCAGCAACCAGCTGGATCAGTAATTTTGTTTAATTTGTTCATTCATGAAATGAGGGTGTTATTGGCTAGGCCAGCATTTGTTAACAATTAGGAGTCAACTACGTTGTTGTGGGTCTGGATTCACATGTATCATAGAATCCCTGCACTGTGGAAACAAGTCCACACCGACCCCCCGAAGAGTAACCCTCCCAGACCCTTTCCCCTGCCCTATTCCTCTACATTCACCTCTGACTAATGCACCTAACCTACACATCTCTGAACACTACGGGGCAATTTAGCATGGCCAATTCACCAAACCTGCATGTCTTTGGACTGGGGGAGGAAACCGGAGCACCCGGAGGAAACCCACGCCGACACGGGGAGAATGTGCAAATTCCACACAGACCTGATGCTTGAATCGAACCCGGGACCCTGGTGCTGTGAGGTAGCAGTGCTAACTGCTGAGCCACAGTGTGGGCCAGATCAAGTAAGGATGGCCATTTCCTCCACCTAAAGGACGTTAGCAAACCAGATGGAGTTTTCTGACAACTAGCAATGCCTTCATGGGCATCATTGGACTCTTAATTCTGGAGTTGCATTGAAATCACGTCCCACCATCCACCATGGTGGGATTTGAACCCAGGTCCCCAGAGCATTACCTGGGTCTTTGGATTAACAGTCCAGCGAAAGTACCAATCGGCTGCCCCTAATGATGGTCCTGAGCCACTCTTGGTGTGGGTGTTGAAGTCCCCCAACAAGAGTACATTCTGAGCTCTTGACACTAAGTACTTCCTCCAAATGATGTTCAATATGGAGGAGTACTGACTCTTTAGTCAAGGTAGAATGGCACAGCGTGAGATTCCTTGCCCATGTTTGACCTGTCTACGTTGGATTCCAGCATCTGCAGTTTTTTTTTGTCTCTAACCATATTTAACCTGAAGCCATGATGCATCATGGGCTTTGGAGTCACTCTGTCCTGACTGTATGCCACATTAACACCACCTCTGGTGGCAAGAAACGCATGTTAATTCTGCTCGTGTTTGAGAGTGATGTCAATCAGGCAGGCAGCTGATTCATTTGACTGTGTTAAAAATGAGACTAACAGACAGGCAGTCACCAGAGACTGGAATTGAACCTGGCTCCCTCCTGCTGTGAAGCAGCAGTGCTGACCGCTGAACCACTGTGCTGCCCCATGGCAAGCTGACTGAATTATTTTGATTTTAAAGTCTTTGCATTTATGTAGCGCCCACTTTGATGAGAGAGCCCAAAGCACTCTGAAGCCACCAAACTACTACTTGAAGTGTAGACGTTGTCGTTAGGTAGGGAATGTGGCAGCCAGTTTGCTCACAGCAAAGTCTGTCAAACATGAATGTCAATGATCAGATCTTTATCTGCGATGTTGATGAAAGACACACTATTGACCGGATTGTCAGGGATCAACCCCTGGTCTTCTTTCAAGTATTGCACCTGTCTGAGTATGAGACCTCTCTTTGGACAGCTGGTATTTCTGACAGCGTAGCACCCCCTCAGTACTGCGCTGGAGTGTCAGCCTAAATTTTCTCTTCTAGTCTCTGCTGTGAACCCACAACCTTCTGATTCGAAGGCAAAGAGTGCTCCAGCTGGGGCCCTTTAACGCTGGAGTAGATTTTCAAGGTTTTGCGTATGATTTAATGTGAAAATGTAAAAATCAATCTTCAATGTGATTGAATTGTGAAAATACTACACAGTTTCCTATGGATTATTACCTGTTAACTGCACCAAATAAAGTGGGGGCAAACAACGAGTATATTTTCATGAAACAAAAATGAGAATTGCGGAGAAACTCGGCATATCTGGTAGCATCTGTGGCGAGGAAGCAGAGTTAAGTTTTCTAGCCTCCTCCGTCACCAAACCCTTACCACCCGATGCCTGGAGGAAGATCGCCTCATCTCCCGTCTTGGGACCCTGCAACCACACGGGGTCAATGTGGACTTCACAAGTTTCCTCATTTCCCCTCTTCCCCCCACCTTATCCCAGTCCCAAGCCTCCAACTTGGGAGACTACCCTCATGACCTGTCCATCACCTTTCCCATCTATCCACTCCACCCTCCTCTCTGACCGATCACTTTCTCCCTCACTTTCCAGCTCCACACTCTCGACTCTGATCTCTACATCTACAATCCTCACTCTTTTTGTCCACTGACCCTTCAGAACCACTGTACTCAGTGTTAACTCAGTTTCTCTTTCCACACAAGCTGCCAGACCTGCTCAGTTTCTCCAGCACTTTGTTTGTGTTTCAGAGTACTAGCAGCCACAGTTCTTTGTTTTACTTGAGTATGTTTTCATGTTCCCAGAGGTTGTACGAGTTGTCAGATCCTTTAGCACAGATTCAAACTAAAGCAGTTGCTGAAGAGTCATCAAGTCATAGACAGTACAGCATGGAAACAGACCATTCGGTCCAACTCATCCATGCTGACCAGATATCCTACATTAATTTAGTCCCATTTGCCAGCACTTGGCTCATATTCCTGTAAACCATCGCTATTCATATGCCCATCCAGATGCCTTTTAAATGCTGTAATTGTACCAGTCTCCACCACTTCCTCTGGCAGCTCATTCCATTCCTTCTCTACCCACTGTGTGAAAAGGTTGCCCCTTAGGTGCCCTTTAAATCTTTCCCCTGTCACCTTGAACCTATGCCCTCTGGTTCTGGACTCCCTTCCTTCCTATAGGGAAAAGACCTTGTCTATTTACCCTATCCATGCCCCTCATAATTTTATAAACCTCCAAGTCTCGGCCTCAGACTCTCCAGGGAAAACAGCCCCAGCCTACTCAGCCTCTCTCTCCAGCTTCAGACTTCCGACCGTGTCAACATCCTTGCAAATCCTTACTGCACCCTCAAGTTTGATGGCATCTTTCTTATAGCATAGCAGGGAGACCAGAATTGCACGCAGTATTCCAAAAGTAGCCTAACCAATGTTCTGTAGAGCCGCAACATGACCTCAATGCGTTGACCAATAAATGCAAGCGTACCATGTCTTCCTCACTATACTGTCTACCTGGACTCAACTTTCAAGGAACTACGAACCTGTATCCCAAGGGGAAAGATGACAGGCTTGTTTTGTGAGGAGAGATTGAGCAGTTTAGGCCTATACTTGTTAGAGTTTAAAAGCTGAGAAGAGAAAATCCTGAAATTCCCTCCCTAACAGCATTGTGGGTCTACCAACAGAAGATGAACCACTGCAGTGGTTCAAAACAGCAGTTCACCACCACCTTCTCAAGGGCAACTAGGGACGGGTAAGAAATGCTGGCCCAGCCATTGACATCCACATCCTATGAGTGAACTAAATTCATTAACTTAACCGGAGAGATATCTGAAAATTGAACCATCCGTCAGTTAAATAGTTTAAATAATACAGTACAGGAGCTTTTTATTTTGCACAGTTCCACTCCCAAGTGATGCTTTGAATCAAAATGTTTCAAAACCAGAAGTACATTTAGTCCCTGAGAAGTTATTTGGTTGTAATTCAATTGCTAAATTTTAGTCAGAAGATTTCACAGAAAATTTAGTTTCCTAAACATTGCAGTAGAAGAATGAGGTGCGTCACTTCTATTGAGTTTAAGGACAGACCAATTATTCTGCAGCTTTATAGCACTTTAGTTAGGCCACACTTGGAATCTTGCGGACAGTTCTGGTCACCACACTACCAGAAGGATGTGGATGCTTTGGAGAGGGTACAGAAAAAGTTTACTAGGATGTTGCCTGGTATGGGGGAGCTTAGCTATGAAGAAGGGTTGGATAGACTGGGTTTGTTTTCACTGGAATGCAGGATGTTGAGGAGTGAACTAATAGATGTTTATAAGATTATGAATGGCATGGATAGAGTGGGAAGTATGAGACTTTTTTCCCAGGGTGGACAGTCAATTACTCGGGAACACGGGTTCAAGGAGCAGAAGGCAGAACATTTAAAAGAGATGTGCGAGGCAGGTTTTTCACACACAGGATGGTGTGTGTCTAGAACGCGCTGCCAGAGAAGATGGTGGAAGCAGATACAATAGCAGCAGTCGAGAAACACCTGGACAAATACATGAATAGGAAGGGACTAGATGATTACAGATCCTGAAAGTGAAGACAGGTTTACAATGTAGTGGCGCATTCTTGGAGGGTCCTGTGCTGAATTATTCTTTGTTCTTATCAAAATTTCAACTAGAGTCTAAGAGGTGATATTTAATATTTGGTGACAGTGTTGCCCTACTTTGTCTTTTGCAGTTGGAAGTTTCTACAAGTTAGTGTCAGATTGTAATGTCTGACTTTGACATAGAGCATGAGACAAGTTGTTTGAAACATAAGATTCTGAGAGAGTCTGACAGGATAGATGTGGGAAGGATGTAGAATTTGGGATTTAAGATAGATAAGGAGGAATTTCTTTTTACCCCATAGAGGGTCACGAGTCTTTTGAGATCTCTTCTTCAAAATGCAGTGGAATCAGAGTCTTTAAAGGCAGGGTTGGTTAGATCCTTGATAAGTAAAGAAGAATTTTAGAATTAGAATTTAGAATTTGGAGTACCTGTGACAGTAAATCTTTTACAAAAGAACAGGGGTACAGTGAAAAGTGTACAGTGTCACTAATACACCATCTTAGGTTCAAAGTACCTCTGTACAAACCTTAGGTATTTTTAAAAAAAAGAGTAAATAAAGTGTTATGACACGGGGTAAGTTCTCCTACTTAATTTAAAACCAGCAATACAGAAAAGATTTATTAAGCAACCTGTAAAAGTTTGAGTGTCCAAGAACTACTTATAGTAAAAATGAACAACTTTATTTCTTAAAGTATAACAGAGAATAATTAATTAATAATTATATACAAGTCCTTACTCTAACCTATCTTTTACCTTCCCTTCTAAAACACTAGTCCGATAAAACTCCCAATTAAGATTTGCAAAACAACACCTCTCAGAACCAGGCAGCTTTCAGTTCTTCTATTTGGATCTTCCTGTGTGTTTTCTTCTTAGGAATTTCTATGTCGCATGTTACTGATTGAAAAAGGTACTTTTAAGAGAGCTATTTTTCAGGCAGTCTTTTACTAGCTGGGGCTTGGCAGTTCTCCTCCTAACTGTTCAATTTCCCTGGTCTTATACCTCCAAAGCATCAGATTATGTCATTGGCTTCTAAGAATGTCAATATGCTAAATTCAAACTGGATTGGAGATTGGTATTTTTAGAGGTATAATTTAAACTGGCTGAATTCGAATTTGTTTTTGTCTCCAGGCAATGAGCTAATCAAGTTGTTCGACCAAGTGTTACATTGTTACCTTCTTGAGAACACTTGGTGCTGTGTCCGTAGTTCTGCTGCTTTTAACTCTCTTAAAGTACATTCCTGATGAAGGGCTCCTGCCCGAAACGTTGATTTTTCCTGCTTCTTGGATGCTGCCTGACCTGCTGTGCTTGTCCAGCACCACTCTAATCTTGACTCTCTTAAAGTACACCCACATCTTCATAACAGAAGAAAAAAGTTACACTACATTCTAGATAGTCATTTCTGCTATAAAACACGTTTCTTCAATGCAAATTGGTTTTCACGCAATCGAATGGTTTAGACCATTGATTCGTAGAGCGTTAACCTACCTTACCTGTAATGGCTATAACGAGATTCCGGTCCATTAGTTTAAATGGTCTGGCTATTATGCGATTTTCTTAAAACATGAGGACAGAGCTATCTGGTTATATCAGAACCAACTGTATGTGAAGTATAAGTTAGGAAAATAAATAAAGCCAAAAAAATAGACAGTACAGTCTTTCTGTAAGAGCTCCCATGTTGTCTGAGGGTGTACTCAACTTAAGGAGGGGAGGGGGATGTGGAGAACTTCACGAAAGGAACTCTTAAAACAGAGGGGCCAGTGTTGCAAAAATAGATTCCTTGCTCTTTCTTTGCTGTTAGCCATTAACTTTGGAGATTTGTGTGTTTCAGAAAACTTGCCCAGCTCAGCGTTGATGAGTTTTTAACCTCCACGTTTGACACGGATAGTAACAGCAGTTCAGACGAGGAGGAGACTGCAGTCACAGACGTGAAGAAAGGTGGCAAACGAGAAATCCAAGGCGGAAACAAAAAGGAAGAGCCACTGTTGGAAGTGCGGGGACAAAAGTAAGATCTTTTGGCCATTAAATTTTGAATATTTTGGGCATTGGTTTTTAATTTGAGAGTTCAAATGCCGGCTGAGTAAAGTAAAATACAAAGTGCAGTGATCAGCTTTCGTCTGTTTTATACAGCATCAGAAATATCTGTTTTACATTGTTACAGCACAGCAGGAGGCCATTAGGCCCATGGTGACTACTGTTCTCCAAGTGTTGCAAAGAAAATCATGAGGGGCATGGATAGGATAAATAGATAAGGTCTTTTCCCTGGGGTGGGGGAGTCCAGAACTAGAGGGCACAGGTTTAGGGTCAGAGGGGAAAGGTATAAAAGGAACCTGAGGGGCAACTTTTTCATGCAGAGGGTAATGCATGTATGGGATGAGCTGCCACAGGAAGTGATGGAGGCTGGTACCATTACAATATTTTAAAAGGCATCCAAATGGGCATATGAATATGGGTTTAGAGGGATGTGGGCCAAGTGTTGGCAAATGGGACTAGATTGGGTTAGGCTATCTGGTCAGCATGGTCGAGTTAGACCAAAGGGTCTGTTTCTGTGCTGTACACCTCTATGACTCTGAAGTATCTTTTCCCTGCCTTCTCCTGCATATCTTTTCACATAATCATTGAATTCCCTTTTGAATGTCTCAGTGAAGCCTTCCTCCACCAAACGACAGTGGTGTGAGTGTTGAGACTAGATTAATGGTGAGCTTCTTAACTCATGTTCAAAACATACCTTTAAAATTTTGCATTTCATTTCATGTTGCTGTTTCATTTCCATTTCCATGTCTCTCGTGGTGTTCATTAATGAGAGATTATTCATCAGAATAGCGACAAAATAAGAGATTATGCTGCACTAGGTAGGTTCCAAGTAAGGGCGAAAGTGAGGACTGCAGGTGCTGGAGATCAGAGTTGAGAGTGTGGTGCTGGAAAAGCACAGCAGGTCAGGCAGCATCCGATGTGTCGATTTTCCTGCATTAATGAGAGATTATTCATCAGAATAGCGACAAAATGAGAGATTATGCTGCACTAGGTAGGTTCCAAGTAAGGGCGAAAGTGAGGACTGCAGATGCTGGAGATCAGAGTTGAGTGTGGTGCTGGAAAAGCACAGAAGGTCAGGCAGCATCCGAGGAGCAGGAAAATCGACACATCGGATGCTGCCTGACCTGCTGTGCTTTTCCAGCACCACACTCTCAACTCTGATTCCAAGTAAGCACAAGCTTGTATTCTCGGTTTCTGAAATCTACCTCGCCCCAGGATTCATATGATCCAGGAGCAGGAGGAGGCCATTCAGCCCTTTTGAGCTTGCTCCACCATCCTGACTGGTCTCCTCTCCACCTCAACTCCACTTTCCTGCCCATGCCCTATAACACTTCAACTCATTACTGATTAAAAATCTATCAATTTGCTTCTTAAGTTTACTCAGTGTCCCGGAGTCCACGGCATTCTGGGGTAATGAATTCCACAGATTCCTGAACCTTTGAAAGAAGCAATTTCTCCTTCTCACTGTTTTAAATATGTGACTTATCCTAAAGCTCTGACCTTTTCGTTCTAGAATGCCCTACAGGGAGCAAGCTGCTAGATCAGTGACCTACTCCCAGAGCTGTGTCCCTCTGTGTTTAAGATGCAGAAGTTGGAAGCATTCCTTGCCTCCATTTCTTTTGCAAACATTTGTATCTCACCAGAGACATAGCCTTTTGGGGCTGGGAATTCACAGCACATAGGATTTGTTTAAAAATTCGTTCATGGGATGAGGACCTCACTGGCTGGGCCAGCATTTATTACCCATCCCTAATTGCGCAGAGGGCAGTTCAGAGACAACCAACTGCTGTGGGTCTGGAGTCACATGTAGGCTATACCAGGTAAGGATAGCAGATTCCCTTCCCTAAAGGGCATTAATAAGCCAGATGGGTTTTTTTTTCTCACAATCAACAATGGATTCATGGTCATTGTTAGCCTCGTAATTCCAGATTTTCATTGAATTCAAATTCCACCATCTGCCATGGCAGGATTTGAACCCAGGTCCCCAGAACCTTACCTGGGTGTCTGGATTAATAATCTAGTGATGATATCACTAGGTCGTTGGCTCCCCGCTAATTTTCGATAACTGAATGCGGATAGCTGCTGTTGCTTTGGTCAAATCTCACGGTTATGTTTCTTGTAGGCTTGTATTTGCTGACCACGTTTGTGACTGCTGCGAGTGACACTTGTCCTGACTGTGTTCTGAATGGAAATGGAGCTGGGAGTGGTTCAGGTTACAATGATGCTGCAGTTCTGATGGCTACTTGTCAGCTTGGGAGTAGTATCCAGTCAGTGGATGGCGCATGTGATTGCTGGCTGGCTTATGTGGCACACTGGTGTACAAACCTCAAGTGATTAACCGAGCGGATTCTCTTTATTTTTGTCTAGTCCACTGTGGGACGTGGGTATTGCTGTCTGGCATTTATTGTCTGTCCCTAGTTGCCCTTGGGAAGATGGTGGTGAAGTGTCTCTTGAAGTGCAGCAGTCACTGGGGACAAGAGGGCCTCAAAATTAAGGGGAACAGATTTAGGTCTGAATTAAGAAGGAACATCTTCCCCCAGAGAGTTTGTGAATTCCCTGCCCAGTGAAGAAGTTGATGTTACTTCTGTAAATGTTTCTAAGGCTAAGATAGATCCTTTTTTGAACAATAAAGGAACTGAGTTACGGTGAGAGGTTGGGTAAGTGGAGCTGAGTCCATGAAAAGATCAGCCATGATCTTATTGAGTGGTGGAACAGGCTCGCTGGGGCAAGACGGCCTACTCCTGCTCCTAGCTTTTATGTTCTTCTGTTGTGCTTGGGGAGGGAATTCCAGGATTTTGACCCCGTGACCCTGAAGGAACAGCAATGTATTTCCAAGTCAGGATGGTGAGTGGCTTGGAGGGGAACTTGCAAGTGATGGTGTTCCCATGTATCCGCTGCCCTGGCCTCCTCGTCAAGGGTTTGCCAGGTTTCTGATTGGGAATGGAAAGCTTCTGATCGCTGACTTTAATTAGCTCCTGGGGAAATTCCAATCTGTTTGTGTGGGAGGGAGAGGTGCTCGAGCAACTTTGTTGAGATTTGGATTGTCTGTGCCATTCACTGAGTTAGTTCAGGGGTGTGTACTATGTACTTTCAGAGTACAATATCCCACGGGAGTATGCTGAAGAAGTGCAGGGGAGACCTCCTGGTGCTCAGAACTACTAATTATCTCTGTCAGCGTCACTAAAACAGGTTATATCTGGCCATTGTCGTGTTGCTATGTTTGGGATCTTCCTGTGCGCAAACTGGCTTGTGTTTCCCTTCAAGGAATGGGAACAATCCTTCAATGTACCATGCATGCTCTGGGGCAGGCTGTGCTTCTAAACAGTGCTCTGTAAATGCAAGATCTTATCCTTTGATTGCATGGCGAGTTAATCTAAATAGAAATGTTACAATATATTTCAAGACTGTGTGCAAAATTTATACAATGAGGCGCTAACTCCAGGCTCCTTTTTACAACAGGCATTCTGACACTCACAAAAGATCAGACTTCAATTAATGTCTCCACATCATTGCCAAAGTGTCATTCGATTTAATTTGCCTAGCTATTGAGACCCTAATGACTCCTTTTAAATGAAAAAAGAAATTGTATTTTCAGAAGACACAGCAGATGAGAAAGGCAGGTGTACAACTGGATTACTATTTTTTTTTTAATTTCCACATGTAGAATTTCATAATGTTGCAATGTTTTTTAAAAAAACAATTTGGTTCCCAATGTATTCCAGGTGCAGTGCCAACATATCCGCCTCTCTAACCTTAGCTGTTAGAGCATGTTAGAGATACAGACAATTGCCGTATTTTTTTCAGCATTTTTATGTAAATGAACACAACTGTCATCTGAGCAGATGTCGCCATCATTGCCGCACTCAGAGCAACAGTTCCTACTCGGTAATAACCCTGAAGAGTTGGGGAACATCCTGCTTTGTGAAGGATCCATGTAAGTTGTGGGAAATGTTGGAAGATTGGCTATGTCAGTGACCCTGGTTACCCAGAGCCCCAAGGGACAGATGCAAATGACACTATGGGAGCTGGTTAAATTCAAAGCAAATTGACAAATCTGAGATAATAAAGCAGGTCTCAGTCATGTCAATTGTGAGATCTATCGTCAGTTGTTGGAAAAGCTCATCTGGTTCACTAACTCCTTTTATGGAAGGAAATATGCTTCCTTACCCGGTCTGGCCTACATGTGACTCCAGACCCATAGCATTGTGGTTAACTCTTAACTGCCGTCTGAGCAATTAGGGACGAGCAATAAATGCTGGCCTAGCCGGTGACACCCACATTCCAAGAAAGAATAAAGAAAAATGTTGTTTCATTCTTGAGATAATACGGTAGATCATTGCTGCTGCATCTCAACATCTTTTATACAAAGGAACCATGATTATCCAAAGGACACAGGAGCAGAGTATTTCACTCAGATAATTGAATTCTGGATAAACGTAGTTTAGCCAAGCATTGGGACTTTGCAAACTTGCTGGATAATCAGAAATTTGGATAATCAAGGTTCCTCTGTACGTTGAATTTACCATTTTCAAATCAGTTGAAATAGAGACTTGACTCTCACTTAGTTCATCCTATTCCAGTGTCTGGAAATGAAGAAGCATCTTAGCTTCTCTCGCGCTCTCTGCTGTTTACATTCATGTTTTCTTCACAACAGTATAATTTCACTCTTCAAATCTTTGTGTCTTGCCTGTTTACCTTGGGTTTTTCCATTATAATGTGTAATCTGTCTAATGCTTGGATTTGGACTGTCCAACCAGTGCCTGTGGAGATTGGCTTGTGTTGACTTTCTGGAGTTATTTCTGTTCCTGAATGAAAGATTAGGTTTATTATTGCCTTACATAAGTACGTCAGGGTAATAGAACAGAATGTAGAATATAGTGTTATAGCTACACAGAAGGTGCAGAGAAAGACCAATTATAATATGAGAGGTCCATTTTATAAGTCTGATAACAGTGGGGAAGAAGCTGTTCTTGAGTCTGTTAGTATGTGTTTTCAAACTTTTATGTCTTCTACCCAGTGGATGAGGATGGGAGAGAGTATAACTGTGGTAGGAGGGGTCTTTGATGATGTTGGCCACTTTCCCGAGGCAGTGGGAAGTGTATACGGAGTCCGTGGAAGGAAGGCTGGTTTTTGTGATGGACTGGGCTGCATTCACAACTCACTGTAATTTCTTGTAGTCCTGGGCGGCAGTTGCCATGCCAAGCTGTGATGCATTTCAATAGGATTCTTTCTATGGTACAGCCATCCAAATTGGTAAGAATCATTGTAGACATGGTCAATTTCCTTAGCCTTCTGAGAAAGTAGAGGCTTTGATATGCTTTCTTGACCATAGTGTCGACGTGGATTGACTAGGACAGATCGTTGGTGACATTTACTCTGAGCAACTTGAAGTTCTTGACCACCTCAGCACCATTGATACAGACAGGATGTGTTTTCCACTCTGCTTCCTGAAGTCGATGACCATCTCATTCATTTTGCTGATGTTGCAGGAGAGATTGTTGTCATTACATCATTGCACGAAGCTGTCCATCTCTTTCCTGTACCCCATCTCGTCGTTATTTGAGATCCAATCCACAATGGTGGTGTCATCACCAAATTTGGAAATTCTGGCTGAATTTAACCCCATAGTTGTGAGTGTATAGGGAGTATAGTAAGGGACTGAGTACATAGCCTTGTGAGCACTGGTGTTGAGGATTATCGTGGAGGAGGTGTTGTAACCACTTCTTACTGATTGCGGTCTGTGGGTCAGGAAGTGGAGGATCCAGTTTTAGAGGGAGCAGAGTCCAAGGTCTTGGAGTCTGGAGATGAGTTTGGTTAGAATTATGGTCTTGCAGGCAGAGTTAAAGGCAATAAGTCAGAGCCTGATGTGGGTGTTCTTGGCAGCCAAATGTTCCAGGGATGAATGTAGGGCCAGGGAGGTGGTGTCTGCCGTGGACCCGTTCCGATGGTCGGTGAATTGTGGTAGGTCGAGGCAATCTGGGAGGCTGAAGTTGATATGTGCCATGACTAACCTTTCGATGTACTTCACAACAATTGATGACAGAGCCCCTGAGCGGTAATCAGTGCCGGTCTGTGGTAACGATGTCAGAGCCCTTGAACGGTAATCAATGCTACGCTGTGGTAATGGATGAGCTCCTACATGACTGCTTGGAGTTGGTGAACTGGCCCATATTCAAGAACTCAGTGGCCAGTCTAAATGAGTATGCCACTACCAACACAGACTTCAATAAGTGCATGACTTTTCTTTGGTACCAGGATGATGGTGGTCTTCTTGAAGCAGGTGGGAAGCTCACCTCAGAGTGAGGAAAGGTTAAAGATGTCAGCAAATACTCCGGCCAGCTGGTCCACACAGGGTCTGAGTGTACAGCCGGGGATTCTATCCGGGCTGGTCGCTTTCCACGGGTACACCCTCGAGAAAGCCAATCTAATGTCTACAGCAGTGACCGTGGGTACAGGTGTACCAGAGGCTATTGGACAGTCATTTCACTGACTGTCTGTTCAAAATGAGTACAGAATGCATTGAGCTCATCGGGGAGGGATGTACTGGTGTTAGTGATTCTACATGGCTTCGCTTTGTAGCCCAGTGTATTGTGTAAGCCTTGTCATAGGCGATGTGTGGTTATCCTGGGGTTTTACTTTTGTCTGGGATTAACTCTTTGCGTTCCTGATCGCTTTGTGAAAGTCATATCTAGATTTCCTATATAGGGCAAGGTCACCCGACTTGAATGCCTCAGACCTGGACTTCGGTAGGGAGAGGATCTCCCAGTTCATCTATGGTTTTCAGTTGGGAAACACAGATTAACTTTGGTACGCAGACCTCTACACCCCTACTGATGAAGGGCGGCACAGTGGCTCAGTGGTTAGCACTGCTGCCTCACAGCACCAGGGACCCGGGTTCAAGTCCAGCCTCGGGCAACTGTCTGTGTGGGGTTTGCACATTCTCCCCGTGTCTGCGTGGGTTTCCTCCGGGTGCCCCAGTTTCCTCCCACAATCCAAAGATGTGCAGGTTAGGGTGGATTGGCCATGCTAAATTGCCCATAGTGTTCAGGGAGGTGTAGGTTAGGTGCATTAGTCAGAGGTAAATGTAGAGTAATAGGGTAGTGGAATGGGTCTGGCTGGGTTACTCTTCAGAGGATCGGTGTGGACCTGTTGGGCCAAATGGCCTGTTTCCGTACTGTAGGGATGCTATGTCATAAAGGAGCTCGTCCATTAGCTCAGACCTGCACTGTCTGACTTTCTGTCCTGGATCCTCATGCTTCACATTCTGTAAGCCGGGAGAAGGAGCGAAGTCTGGTGGTCTGATTTATCACTTGGGGGGATGGAGAGGGAGGCATTTTTGGTTATGTAGTAATACGCAAGGATGTGCTGGCCTCTGGTGGGACGGGGGAGATGTGTTACCACAATATCATTGACACGTTCCTAAGATTGACCTGGTTGAAGTCACTGGCTATGGTGAACAACGTCTCTGGGAGGGAGGGAGGATTCCATCGCCAGGCCGTTTGTTGGCAGTGTACGTTTCGAGTGTGCTTTTCACTTCCGTGTGGGATGGGATGTAAACTGCAGTCAGGACAGCAGAGATGAACTCCCGCAGTGGGTAACGGGGATGGCACTTCACAGTTAGGTATTGTAGCTCCAGGGAGCAGTGAGGGTCACCACATCTGAGCACCAGGAGGTCACGATCAGGAGGGAGGCCCCCTGCTCCCTTTGCCTTGTCCGTGCACATTGTGCAGTCTGTCTGGTGGGTTAGGAAAGCCTTCCAGTTGTAAGGCACAGATGAGGTCTGTGTAGGTGCTCCAAGTTGATAATTCTTTCGATTGCGGTTCAGATTGACCGGTATAAATGGGGCACCGCTCGATCTATGAATCAACTGACTGCAGTCATTCGCAAACTGGGCTTAGCCAGGACTTGCCGGGGTTAATTGGGGGGGGGGGGGTGAGTCTGCAAAATAAAGTTTAATTTAATAAAGCGAAGAGGTAGTTCCATCACCGGGTGTGCTGACTATCTGTCTGTCATTGGAGAGGAGACCATCAGGATAGACACACTCTGCCTGTAGACCCATCTCGCTGGGGAGGTGCTGGACTGTTAATCCAGAAACCCCAGTAATGTTCTAGGGACCCAGGTTCAAATCCCACCACCGTAGACGGTGGAATTTGAATTCAGTAAGAAAAAATCCTGGGATGAAGAGCCTAATGATGACCTTGAATCCATTGTTGATTGTCAGAAAACCCATCTGGTTCACGAATGTCCTTTTAGGGAAGGAAATCTGCCATCCTTACCTGGTCTGGACTACATGTGATTCCAGACCCTGCGCAATGTGGGTGACTCTTAACTGCCCTCTGGGTAATTAGAGATGGGCAATAAATGCCGGGCTAGCCAGTGATGTCCACATCCCGTGAATTAATTAATAAAATAAAGACTCTCTGTCACACACACCTGTAAGTAACTGAAATGCGTTGCTAAACCATTTTCTCCAGCCAGACAGCTGTGCCCAATATGGTTTTAGCGTGTTGGGGGAAGTTGGGGTTTGGATATGAGATCTCCGCTCTCTATTTTCATTGTCACGCAGCAAGGAAGAGGCCCTTTGGCCCATCAAGTCTGTGCCTTCCTATCTGGGGGACTTGAACTATATAGTCCCAGAGGACTGTAGGGTTGCTCTCCTATTAGAGAGGTGAAGGGTCACCTCACCTCAGGTGAGGGGAGAGGTTGAGAAGGAAAGTGCCTCATGGTAACCCCAGCCAGTGCAGGAATTGAATCCATACCATTGGTGTCACTGTATCGCAAATCAGCCAATTGAGCTAACTGACTCCCAAGGAGAAAGTGAGGACTGCAGATGCTGGAGATCAGAGCCGAAAATGTGTTGCTGGAAAAGTGCAACTTTTCATTGAATATATAACTGACTCCCAACTCAACTCATCCCTTTCCATTTAACAAATCTGAAACTTTTTTAATGATTTGGCGAGACTCCATTTGATTAATCGCTTGATGTTCTTGTTTCAAGTGGGTCGTATCTCGCTACGACGTTTCTCATCCAGCAGATTTTGTTTGTTATTTTTTTGCAGAATAAAGTCGGGCTTTTTTTAATCCTCCAATGTAATGAAGATTAAAGAGTCGTTTCTTTCTTTCTCTCGTTAGGAAGGTGAAACAAAAAAGTTCCATCCAGGAACACAAAGAGCAGCTCTCGCGTTTGAAAGAGAAGGACCCGGAGTTTTTCGAGTTCCTGGAGAAAAACGACCAGAAGTTGCTGAATTTCGAAGACACCGACAGCTCCGAGGATGATGAAAATGAGCTGCACACGCTGCCAGAGAAACTCGAGGTGACCCACTCGCTGCCTTCAGATCTCTGGTTCAAGCAAGGCTTTGGGTTCGGGTTTAAATCCAACTGAGAGCATCCCCAACGCAAAGCACATGTGCGTTTGAACGGACCAGCACTTACAATGCGGCAGAAAGAGTGACCTGATTTTCATGAGTGGTGTTCCGAATGATTTAAAATTCACACAGCACCAGGTTATAGTCCAGCAGGTTTATTTGGAAGCACTAGCTTTCAGAGTGCCGCTCCTTCACTAGCAACTTGATGAAGGAGCAGTGCTTTGAAAGTTAGCACAGATACGCAATCCTTTATCTGAAATCCTTGGATTGTTTCTCAGCTTTCAAAGTTTTTCGGATTTCAGAATTAATGACATTTTCACAGTGAAATAAAGAAAGAAATTCCCAAACCGCAGACCCACGTGTGAATAGTGTGAGTACAGAGACACACTTGACACCTACCAGTGCTGGGCCATGCTGCCACATCACATCTGAATAACGTGGGTTGAGTGGGTGTGGAGTTGGGTAACTGTTCACACGTCAAACAACCTTGTTATTACAGGGAAAGAAAAGTCACGAAAAATCTTCGGATTTCGGGTAAAGGGTTGCGTACCAATGCTTCCAAATAAACCTGTTGGACTATCACCTGGTTTTGTGTGATTTTTAACTTTGACCACCCCCCCCATCCAACACTGGCACCACCACATCATAATCACAAATTGCCCCAAGGTTGCTTTTGTTTTGGGCAGACAGCGTTGACTTTGTAAATCAAAGCATCCGTACAGCGTGGAAGCAGGCCATTCATCCCATCGAGTTTACACTGATCCTCCGAAGATCATCTCACCCGGACCCACTCCCCTACTTTATCCCTGTGAACCTACATTTCGCGTGGCTAACCCACCTGACCTGCACAGCTTCGGACTGTGGAAGGAAAGTGGACCACCCAGAGGAAACCCACACAGACACTGAGGGAATGTGCAAATTCCAGCTCCTTTTATGACCTTAAATGGGAGGGAGCACTGCATTGTTAAGAGTTCTTGATAAATAGGGATGAATGTTGAAAGTCTTAGTTTAAAAATACAAAACTTTTTTTATTTCTTGTGTTTGTTTTTCATTTAAGCTGGCCAGTGATGATGAGGAAGATATCAAACAGCCGACCAAGAGGACTAAAGCAGGGGACTTAATAATAGTGACTACCCAAATGGTAGAGAATTGGAAAGCGGCAGCAGAGGTCAGTAAATCTTAAACTGATGAGCATGTACTACTATTTTTTAAAACAAAATTGAGATTTTGTGCTGGCAAGCACACTTCATGTGGAGTTGTTCCTTTTAGTATTTATTTTCTGCATGATTTAGATGTAATCTAATATCAGCTATGAATTTTACGACTTAAAAACAACTGGTTTTAAGAGTATTTTGAGTACTGAATAATGTTGTTTGAGAGTGTACGTTGTAATTGCCAGGAAGCTACATGATAAATGTAAATCCTATTGGAATGTGGCCTTGGGGACAAATCTGTTTGATGTGTTGTTCAGCTTCAGATTGTACTGTAAAATATCCAGATTTAAGTACACAATAAAGTTGAGCTCCATAGTTGATGTAGAAGACTATGACTCACTCTTCATTTAATCCCATCAGTGGCTTTAATATCAAGTCTTAACTGGGGAGTTGGTTCTATCAGTTAGTTACACTTTTGATCTTGCTGACTCGTTTAGGAACTACACTGCCTGTTATTTGTTCTAAATCGTGTGTGTTGCTGGCTGGACATTTATTGCATGCCTGTAACTGTGAAGCACTGAAGTCGATGTGGTGTATGTTCCATCACACGTACCTGTCTAACTGCAATGGGTCTCCCAAACACTGCTATTTGTTCCTGGTTGCTTTGCATAGAAGCTTCTCATCATCTACATTGTAGATGTATTCATTCTGGTGATTCTCTCCCAGTGTTTGTCCTCCCTTCAGTTTTCCCGAATAACCATGTGATGCTGACATTTGCATCATACCTTCTCGTGGTGCCTCATTCCTCTACGGTGACTGTCATCGAATTAGTGTGGCAGCAGAAGACCATTTGGCCCATTGAGTTCATGCCTGCTCTCTGTAGAGCAACCCAGTTAGTCCCATTCCTCCTGTTGTGGAATTGTAGGTTTAGTTCCCTCAAGTAACCAGGCAAATGCAATGATGGCATTTATTTTGAAAAGACTTGAATGTAAAAGTAGAAATGTACTTCTGAGACTCTATAAGGTTCTGATCAGATGACATTTGGAATCCTGTGTGCAGTTTTGGGCCCCGTATCTCCGGAAGGATGTACTGGGCATGGAGCGGGTCCAGAGGAGGTTTATGAGAATGGTCCCAGGAATGAAAAGCTTTACATATGAGGAACGTTTGAGGACTCTGGGTTTATACTCAATGGAGTTTAGAAGGATGAGGGGGGGAATCTAATTGAAACGTACAGAATACTGAATGGCCTGGACAGAGTAGATGTTGGGAAGATGTTTCCATTGTTGGAAGAGACGAGGACCCAAGGGCACAGCCTTAGAATAAAGGGAAGACCTTTTAGAATGGAGATAAGGAGAAACTTCTCAAGCCAGAGAGTGGTGAATCTATGGAATTCAATGCCACAGAAGGCTGTGGAGGCCGGGTCATTGAATATATTTAAGACAGAGATAGATAGGTTCATGAGTATTAAGGGTTACGGGAAGGATGGGGTTGGGAAACTTATCAGCCGTGATTGAATGCCGGAGCAGAGTCATTGAGCAGAATGGCCTAATTTCTGCTCCAGTCATCCCTACCATGAGGTGAGGGAGAAATCCTTGGTGGTTAGCACTGCTGCCTCACAGCACCAGGGTCCCAAGTAGACTGTCTGTGTGGAGTTTGCACAAGCTCCCCGTGTCTGCGTGGGTTTCCTCCCACAATCCAAAGATGTGTAGGTCAGGTGAATTGGCCATGCTAAATTGCCCATAGTGTTAGGTGCATTAGTCAGAGGGAAATGGGACTGGGTGGGTTACTCTCCAGAGGGTCGGTGTGAACTTGTTGGGCCGAAGGGCCTGTTTCCATACTGTAGGGAATCTTTAAAAAAAAAAAATCGGGGAATTGGAGTTGGATTTTAGAGTTGGATATTAGAGTGTTATCAACTTCCCTCAACCCTGTGTCTCTTACCCAAAGCCTTAAATCTGTGTCCCTTTTGAGCCTGTGCTGTCAGATATTGGAAAGAACCTTTCTTTGTTTACCTCACAGAAACATAGAAAATAGGAACAGCAAATGCTGGGGAATACAGTGGGCCAGTCACCATCCATGGAGAGAGAGCACGCTAACGTTTGGAGTCTAGATGACTCTTCACTTGGGCCTGTGCCCGAAACGTCGAATCTCCTGTTCCCTGGATGCTGCCTGACCTGCTGTGCTGTTCCAGCAATAAAGTTTCGACTCTTCACTTGGAGCTGGAGCTGAAACGTTAGCTTGCTCTCTGTCCATGGGGACCTCCTGTGATCTCCAGCATTTGTTGTTTTCAGTACAGATTCCAGCATCCGCAGCAATTTGCTCCGACGTTGGCAATCAACAGCTAGAGATAAATCAATGAGGTGGGCACTCCGTAGTCAGTAACGTCGGTTGATGTCAGCTGACGTTAGCCTGATACAGAGCGCAGTAATTGAAGAAAAATCATGTTTGTCAGAGCATCATCTCATCCAGCCCCCGTGGAGGTTGGAGTCTGAAACAAAGTGCCTTACCTGGATTTCAAACTCTCTTTTTCTTTCTTTTTAAATTATGTGAAATAATTTATAACATTGTTCCAAACTGTTTGAGTGTTTCAAATCGAAGAACAAAATGTTCTTGAAGCGTGGCTGTTAACACAGAGATTTAACTGTAAATTGCAAAACGTGACCTGAACTCGATCTGCGCCGATCCGAGTTTGATTCATTTTTCTTTTTCCCCAATAATTTCTTCTGGGCTTTGACGTGAGGTGCACTTTCTCAGAGGGTGGGAGTGCCTCAGCCAGGAGACCCCTCTTCAGGTACAAGTCAGAGAGCATTTGAATTATTGGACTCTGCTTTCGTAAACAATGCTGCAGCTGAGCTTAGCTTCTTTTCAGGTGATTGCCACTTTGTAAATATCTATCCCGAAAGGGTCACTGCACGGCTGCCGGGTTTGAAAAGCCCCCAGTTGTCCTCCCTTTCAACTCCTGTCCTTGCTGTGTGGGAGGGGAGGGTATTGAGGGAAGGTGCAGCACTCCTGTTAACGTGAGGCAGAATAGAAATGGACCAAAATGCCTTCCTACACACATCGCAACCTGGGGAGGCAATGGCCTAGTGATTTTATTGCTGAACGGTTAATCCAGAGGTAATGATCCGGGGACCCAGATTTAGATCCCACCTCGGCAGATGGTAGAATGTGATTTGAATAAAAATCAGGAATGAAGAGTCTAACAATGGCCATGAAACTATTGCCAATTTTTGAAAAAATCTATCTGGTTTGCTAATGTCCTTTAGGGGAACAAACTCCTGTCCTCTCCTGGTCTGGCCTCCATGCCACTCCAGACCTTCAGCATTGAGGTTGACTCTTAACTGCCCTCTGAGTAATTAGGGATGGTCAGTCAATCTTTCCCAGCCAGCAATGTCCTCATCCTGTGAATGAATAGTCAAAAAATAAATAAAAATGGGGTGTTGACCAATTGGAGGGGTTTTGTAATTGGGGGTGCTATTTGTCCCGATCAGATTCTCAGATGACACTGTGGTGCCTTGGTTCAGGACTTTAAATTCTCACCCCCTCTGGAATATTGTGGGCACTTTGGGTCTCCGTGTTCAAAACCAGACTTGCGTGTATTGGAGACAGTACAAAGAGGACTGATTCATTTGGAATGAACGTCCTGAGGAAGTGGTGGATGGCGTTACAGTGACAGCATTTACAAGATTTTTGGATAAATACATGACTAAGAAAGGTTTGGAGGGAACGAGGCCAGGCCACAGGCAGGTGGGACAATGTTTAGTTTGGGAACATGGTCAGCATGGAGTGGTTGGACCAAATGGCCTGTTTCTGTGCTGTATGATCCCTTGGATGGTGGGGTGGGGTGGCGTTCTGCTATCATGAGGGGTTGCGGAAATTGGGCAATATTCCCTGGTGTTCAGACAAACGAGAGATGGCCTTGGAATGTGCAAAATTCTGAAAGGGCCCCTTGGGGCAGATACAGGTAGACCCCACTTTTTGAAAGTTTGCTTTACGTTACTTTGCTTATATGAAAGACCCATATTAGTACCTGCTTTTGCGAGTCAAGAGAGGAGTTTAGCTTTTACAGGAAACTGTGAAGTTTTTCCCATTTACGTTAATGTTTCTTCGCTCTACGCCATTTTGGCTTCCGAAAGGGTTTCATCGCAACGCTCTACAGTAGGGGATACTTGTCCCAAGAGGTTGCTTTTCCTGAGCTGGAGAATCTGGCACAAGGGGCACAATTTCAGGATATGTAGGGAGCAACAATCATTTGGGGCTGGTATGTGGCCATTCTATCTTTGAATATATTTAGGGCAAAGATGGACCAATCTTTGATCTTTCAGGAAATCGAGGGAGCACGTGGAGTTGAAACCCAAAATCATATTGGACAGAGAAGAAAGTTTCATGGGCCAAGTGGCTCTGATTCCAAAGCACAGGAAATGTTTCGCTGATGTTATGTCTACAATAAATTGTCTGAAAGTCACATAATAACATTGTGAGTGCTTTTAAAGTGAGTCATGGAAAAAGTGAGCTTTAATTGCACGTTTGTTTGGAATGTTGCCTCTTTACAAGGCAATGGCAGGGACGTTGATAGCCCAGATTCTTGTTGGTGTGTGCTGACACACCAATGTTTATCATCTGCCCTTAAACAGCAAGCTAGGACTGGACACATGTCACCTGAAACTGGAGCTTTACCTGTTGACGTCAAGTAAAGTGGACATTTTACATAAAGTAACCAACAACTGTGAAAGCTCAAATTCTGAAACAGACACAAAAATTGCTGGAGAAGCTTAGCAGGTCTGGCAGCATCTGTGGAGAGAGGAGCAGAGTTAACGTTTCAATTCCAATGACCCATCTTCAGTGTTGAAGAATGGTCACTAGACCTGAAACATTAACTCTGCTTTCTCTCCGCAGATGCTGCCAGACCTGCTAAGCTTCTCCAGCAATTTCTGTTTTGTGGTCGCTTTACGTCCTTGATTGCGGTGTGACCACCGACACTGGTTTAGTGTGCGTTTCTGTGTTGTGACAATGTCCCACGTCTCTCTGATTGCAGGACAAGTTGACCTTCAAGCTGTTCCATGACATTGTGATGGCATTTAAAGCTGCTGTTTCTACCACAAAAGGAGGGGATGCAAGTGGGGATCCCGGAAAATACAAAGTTGAAGACAGTTTGGGTGAGTCTGTCAAGAATCTGAATAATGTAGCCCATTAATGGAGTGAACATGCACACCAAACATCTAAGCGAGTGGATGTGAGATGAAAGGTTTTCCGCAAATAAGCATATCTTTATTAATTGCTTGCAAATTATTTTGGAGTTCTAAATGAATTTAGAGCTCCATTGACTGAACAGATGAATGTGTGCATTGGCTTAAAAGCTAAAATGATGGGTACAGCTGGATTTGGAATGCAAATACCATTGTGTTTATTGCAGCAATAAATCAAAGTGTGGATTCCATCAACAAATAAGAGGCATAGATAGAGTTGATAGCCAGAAACTTTTTCCCAGGGCAGAAATTGTTAACACGAGGGGTCATAGTTTTAAGCTGTTTGGCGGAAAGTATAGAGGGGATGTCAGAGGTGGGTTCTTTACGCAGAGAGTTGTGAGAGCATGGAATGCGTTGCCAGCAGCAGTTGTGGAAGCGAGGTCATCGGGGATATTTAAGAGACTGCTGGACGTGCATATGGTCACAGAAATATGAGGGTTTGTACATTAGGTTTACCTTACATGAGGATCAATGGTCGGCACAACACAGTGGGCTGAAGGGCCTGTTCTGTGCTGTACTGTTCTATGTTCTATGTTCTCTCTCCAGCTAATGTGTGTTTTTTTCCCTCCAGAGGATATCTTTACCCAATACAGCAATGTTTATGTTATCCCTGGTGACAGAAGAATAGCTGTCAATCACATGGTATTGAAGAAACTAACAGAACAGTTTATTATTTATAAATAAACCTTAGATTCACAATCAGTCTCTGGGCTAGCATTAGACTGTTCAATGGCAAAGTAGCCATGTTTCAAGTGGCCTGATTTAAGATGGAGTCTGAGATCTTTAACCCCTGAGGTCATAAGCTACCATGCAATGTTTATATTGTGAGCTTATCTCTTAAAGGTGTACTGACATCATAACTGAGAGGTCATGTTGGAGCTGTACAGAACTTTGGTTAGGTCACAGATGGAGTGCTGTGTGCAGTTCTGGTCGCCACCCTGTAGGACAGATTTGATTGCACCAGGGAGGGTGCAGAGGGGATTCCCCAGAATGTTAGAAAATGACGAACTGCAGCAGCTGCAGATCTGACACACAAGCAGCAATTGCTGGAGAAAGCTAGCAGGTCTGGCAGCATCTCTGGGAAGAAAGCAGAGTTATCGTTTCGAATTTGGTGACTGTTCACCATCACATTGCCTGGGATGGAGCATTTCAGTGCGGAAGAGAGGCTGGATAAGCTTGGATTGTTTTCTTTGGTATGGAGAAGGTTGAGGGGGACCTAATAGAGCTGGATAAGATTGAGGGGCAAAGATATGGTGGATAGAAAGCAGCTTGTTCCCCTTGGTTCTCGGATCAGTAACAAGGGGGCAGAATTCTAAAGTGAAAGGCAGGAGGTTCACAAGATGTTTGAGGAAAATCCCTTTCACTCGGAGGGTGTTGAGGGCCTAGAATACACTGCATGGGAGGGTAGATGAAGCTGCAAACCTCACTACCTTTTAAAATTGCTTGGATGGCCACTCAAAGTGACATAACCTTGGAGTCAATGGGCCTGGTGCGAGAAAGTGCCTGTTGTAATATATTTTCGGTCAATTTCATCCAGTTATGGTCAACGTTAATGGTGTTTTCTATATGGAGACGGATGTATTGGATTGTGGATACCCCTGTGTGTATCTAGATTGGTTTGTGCTGGAATTGGGCTTCATGCTGCAGCTCCTCAATTGCTGCACGAACACAGTGATTTATGCCGTGACCCAGATTAAGACAGCAGCTGAAGAATGTGCTGAAATATCCCTTTACCCAAATTCATCAATCAATCCAATTCACTCATTAATCAATTCATGTGGGATTTTCACATTTCTGTTCAGTGTTTCAGCGATGAAGCAGCCTCTCGCTATGGGAACAGACTGAGGGTAGCATTGGTTTGTCTGACCTTATCCCACTAAGTACAAGCCTGATGGGCTGAAAGGTCTCTTCTGTACTGTATCGCTCTGAGGCAGAACAACCAGTCACTTTGATTTATTTGTTTTTATCAAGTAACTCTCTGCTATTTTACAAGAGGTGTTCTAAGCTTAAAATGAAGTTTGACCCTGTATCAAGATAATGGAGGGAGCATTCTGTTCCTTTCTCAAGGGTAGTAGTGCTTCTGTAGCAGTGACACTAGCATCTCATTCTTATAAAAGACCCAAAGAGGTGCTGTGTTATGGGTTTGTTTATTTCCTATCAGCTCCTTTTTCATTGTAATTTTGCTCTGAGCTGCTTGATGTATCATTTCTGCCTTTTCCACTCAGTGTGAGAAGAGAGGGCCTCCTTTTTGAGATTGGGTTGTGCTGAGAATCCAGTCCTGTAAGTACCACAGAATTTAACAGTCTCCTAAATCTGACTCAGCATGTCTGCTCCATCTTATTTTTAAGGTGACTAACTTAGGCAAGAAGTAACGCCTCAGCTTATTTCAGAGCTGTTCAGCAATGTTCAGCTTCTGGCACTGATCTGAAATCCCACTTGTGGAAACTCATGAGGTCTCTACTCTATTTTGAAGACGGTGTTCGAACATGCATCATGCTGCACTTTTTGGAAAAACACCAAATGATGTAATTAATGCCTGATGCTGAAAATATTAGTTAAGTGTTGACATGGATTGGACTCTGAGTGTCACAGGTTATTCCAAGCTCCACTTTCCATTCATGTACTTGTATCTAGGAGAGAGTGAGGCCTGCAGATGCTGGAGAGTCCAAGTCGAAAAGGGTGGCTTTGGCAAAACACAGCAGGTCAGGCAGCATTCGGGGAGCATGAGAGTCAGCGTTTCAGGTATAAGCTCTTCATCATCCACATTCCTGATGAAACATCGACTCTCCTGTTCCTCGGATGCTGGCAATCTGAAGCACAAACAGAAATTGCTGGAGAAGCTCAGCAGGTCTGGCAGCATCTATGAGGGGGAGAAAGCAGAGTTAATGTTTCCAGTCTGGTGCCTCTTTGTCAGAAACATTAATTCTGCCTTCTCCCCACAGACGTGCCAGACCTGCTGAGTTTCACCAGCCATTTCTATGGGTATATTCTGTGTTGTTATTAGTCGCAGTGCCAGCATAATTACAAATGTGCATCTCTGCAGCTTTCTGTGAAGTAGCTACTGCATTGTTAAGAGCGAATATGTGACAGTCGACTGGGTGTTAGATTATAGGTTTGTAATTAATATTGAGAAGCTTGGCAGCCTTGCTTTGTTTCAAGAGTGTTGGAAAGCTGCTAGAATGCAGCACAGTTCCACTCTGTAAAAACAGTTCTTTTCAGCATGATAATGGTGGGAAAGGGAACTGAACTATAATTCATCAACTTTCACTGAGGTATAATTTTCACATCAGCTGTGCATGTGTCAATGGGCTGAAGTGCAAAGTATCGCAGTGTTGTATTCACAGGTCCCACTGCTACTAGCATGGGGGGAGGCAATGGCTTAGTGGTATTATCGCTGGACTGTTACCCCAGAGACCTAGATAATGTTCTGGGGTAGCAGGATTCCAATCCTGCCACAGCTAATGGTAGAATTTGAATTTAACAAAAAATAATTCTGGAATTAAGGCTCTAAAGATTATCATGAATCCTAGAGAGTTTTGAGAAGATTTGTAGCTCAGGTTGAGGTTTTGGATATAGGTTTGCTCGCTGAACTGAAAGGTTCATTTCCAGACGTTCCGTTACCTTACTAGATAACATGCAAAATAATGCTGAAAATTGCTGCTTTCTATTTATATGTTTGGGTTTCTTTGGGTTGGTGATGTTATTTCCTGTGGTGAAGTCACTTCCTGTTCCTTTTCTCAGGGGGTGGTAGATGGGGTCTAACTCGATATGTTTGTTGATAGAGTTCCAGTTGGAATGCCATGCTTTTAGGAGTCCTCGTGCGTGTCTTTGTTTGGCTTGTCCTAGGATGAATGTGTTGTCCCAGTCGAAGTGGTGTCCTTTCTCATCTGTATGTGAGGATACTAGTGAGAGGGTCATGTCTTCTAAATCAAAGAGACTACATTGAAAAAGCAAACGCACTACTTACAGATACCAACACTTACCAACAAGCAGCGACAGACCCGACCCCACAACTAGAGAACCGAATCACAGCCCTTCTCAAAAAACTTCAGAAATCTGGACAAATAAATAAGACCGACTTCCAAAAAATGAAACCAGATGGATCCAACACACCACACATCTACGGATTACCCAAAATTCACAAACTAGGAGCCCCCACCCCCCCACCAGAGCCATAGTCTGAAATGTCTGCAACACACATTCCCGGCTCGGTGAACAGAACCACAACAACGAGCACCCAAGCTACAAATCTTCTCTCAAACTTTGAAGACCCATAGTCTCACTACCGGGAACACCAACTTAGCGATTGGCCAAGGAGCTACGCCAAAAACTAAAACACTGAGTAGAAGACTCCCGTCACTCCATCCACCCCACCCAAGAATTCCTGAAGACCATCAAAGATAGGAGAGGATGAAATAATGGTCTCCTTTGATGTAACAGTCCTGTTTACTTCAATCAACATTATCCTGGCCGAGGAAACACTGACTACACTATTAGAAGACCCAAAGACACATACACCAAACACCACTAACTTTATCAACAAGGAGAATATCATGAAGCTGGTGGACTTAAGCCTTACCACCCACTTCACCTTCAACAACAAAACCTAAAGACAAACCAACGGAACACCCATGGGATCTCCGATATCAGGGTTCTTAGCAGAGGCAGTAATGCAGAGACTCGAACAAACAGCTCTGCCAACCATCCAACCCAAACTTGGGTCCGCCACATGGATGACACCTTTGTCATCACGAAACGAAGCAAGTTAGAGGAAACCTTCAAGACCATCAATAATACCCTTACTGGCATAAAATTCACTAAAGAGGAGGAAAACAACAACAAACTGTCATTCCTAGGTGTCACAGTGGAGCGAACAGCCAATGGGGAACTTCAAACCAGCGTCTACAGGAAAATAACACATACCGACCAAATATTGAACTACAGAAGCAATCATCCCAACATCCACAAATGAAGCTGCATCAAAACATTATTTCAATGAGCCAACACACACTGCAGCACAGAGGAACTATACAGAGCAGAGGAAAATCACCTACATCGTGTATTCAAAAAGAACGGGTACCCAATGAACACAGTCCGCCGATTTCTCAGCAACAAACCCAAACAAGCAGACAAAATACGACCAGAAACCCTAGCCACTCTCCCCTACATCAAAGACTTCTTGGAAATGACTGCCAGACTACTCCGATCCCTTGGAGAAAGTGAGGACTCCATTCCTGAAGAAGGGCTCATGCCCGAAACGTCGATTCTCCTGCTCCTTGGATGCTGCCTGACCTGCTGCGCTTTTCCAGCAACACATTTTATATTCAGACCCCTTGGCATCATGGTAGCCCACAAACCCACCAACACACTAAAACAGCTGCTAATGAACTTGAATGTCTGTATAGGGTCTATGAGCAAAACTAACGTCATTTACAAAATACCGTGCAAGGACTGTGACAAACAGGCAGAAAACTAGCCACCAGAATACATGAACGCCAGCTAGCCCCAAAAAGACATGCCCCTCTCTCACTAGTATCCTTACATACGATGAGGAAGGACACCACTTTGGGACAACACATCCATCCTAGGACAAGCCAAACAGAGAGACACTCAAGAATTCCTAGAAGCATGGCATTCTAACCAGAACTCTATCAACAAACACATCGAGTTAGACCCCATCTACCATACCCTGAGAAAAGGAACAGAAAGTGACTTCACCACAGGAAATAACATCACTGACCCAAAGAAACCCAAACATATAAATAGAAAGCAGGAATTTTCAGCATTGCTTCGCATGAGATCCACTGAAGATGTTACGTAGTAAGGTAACAAAATGTCTGGAAATAAACCTTTCAGCTCAGCGAGCAAACCGACATCCAAGATCATGAATCCATTCTCAAGTATTGGGTAAAGCCCATCTGGTTCACTCATGTACTTTAGGGAAGGAAACGGCCATCCTTACCTGGTCTGGCCCACATGTGACTCCAGACCCACAGCAATGTGGTTGACTCTTAACTGCCCTTTGGGCAATTAGGGATGGGCAATAAATGTTAGCCTAGCTCATCCTGTGAATTAATAAACAAAAACAAAAGAAGTGTTACCATCTGGTTACCAATCTCTAGTGTGGTTCACTGCCCCCAATCCTCCATTCGGTTTTGTTGAGCAGATTGTCAGTGGTGGCAGATAAACGACGTGAGAGAGCCTCAGCAATTTACTGTATGACGCCAATCAGCACAATTAACATGAACTTGTTTGGCATAATGAAAAGTACCAGAAGTCCAGTATGTCACATCTGTCAGCTTTGGCCGCTCGAGCAACAATAACTGTTTCTCCATCCGCATATCCTGAGACAGTGTCAGACTGGAGGAAGGTCAATACAGTTCAACGTTACTGGTGGTTCAGTGGTTAGCACTGCTGCCTCACAGTACCAAGGACCCAGGGTGACTGGCTGGCTGCCTGACTGACTGTCTGTCTGTGTGGTGTTTGCACGCTCTCCCCGTATCTGCGTGGGTTTCCATTGGGTGTTGTGGTTTCTTCCACCATTCAGTAAGCTCAAGCTGCTGTCTCACCCGCCCAACCCCACCCTTTAATCCTCAACTCCCTATTTATTGAAAATCGATCTAACTCAGCCTTGTCTATAGAGGTCATAGAGATGTACAGCATAGAAATGCCCATATCCCTTCAAACCCTTCCTATTCATATATCCATCCAGATGTCTTTTAAATGTTGCAATTGTACCAGCTTCCACCACTTCCTCTGGCAGCTCATTCCAGACACACACAACCCTCCATGTGAAAAAGTTGCCCCTCAAGTCTCTTTTATATCTTTCCCCTCTCACCTTAAACCTCTACTCTGGACTCCCTCTACTCTGGACTCCCCCACTCCAGTCTTGTCTTGTCTTGTCTACTTACCCTACTGTTGCCCCTCATGATTTTATAAACCTCTAAGGTTACCCCTCAGCCTCCAATGCTCCAGGTAAAACAGCCCCAGCCTATTCAGCCTCTCCCTCTAGCTCAAATTCTCTAACCCTGGCAACATCCTTGTAAATCTTTTCTGAACCATTTCAAGTTTCACAACATCCTTCCAATAGGAGAATTGCACACAATTTTCCAAAAGCAGCCTAACCAATGTCCTGTACAGCCACAACATGACCTCCCAACTCCTGTACTCAATACTCTGCCCAATAAAGGAAAGCATACCAAACGCCGCCTTCACTATCCTATCTACCTGCGACTCCATTTTCAAGGAGCTCTGAACCTGTACTCCAAGGTCTCTTTGTTCAGCAACACTCCCCAGGACCTTATCGTTAAGTGTATAAGTCCTGCTAAGATTTGTTTTCCCAAAATGCAACACCTCGCATTTATCCGAATTAAACTCCATTTGCCACTTCTCCGCCTATCTGATCAAGGTCCCATTGTACTCTGAGCTATATGTTTAGTGATCCAGCCACCACAACCGACTGAGGAAGAACATTCCACTCTTAACTATCCTCAGAGATCAGAATGATTCTCATCATTCTCTGTTTTAAAATTCTTAAATTTTATCCCTTTGGTTTAATCTCTACCACAAGAGGAAACATCATCTGGGGGATCCACTTTATCTGGTCCTGTCAAACTCTTGCACATTTCAATAGATCAATTTTCCCTCTCCCACACTCCAATAGGTATTGGCCCAACCTGTCCATCTTCATAAGGTAAAGCCCTTGAGCCCAGGAAAATGTCTGGTGAACCCTTGAAAAGGGGCTCACTTTAGAGATGGATCGAGCATCTGCAGAACGCATTCCATCATCAGACATCAGTGACGGTGCAGGCAGTGTCTGGGTGGTGACCTGGTTCTGTTCTGGAGTCTGTTTGCAAGTTGATTTCTACACAAGTCAGCATGCAACAGGATGCAAGTGGCCATTTGTAAGAGCAGGGAATGTTAGTTTGTCAGCTCTCACACCCCTGTGTGGGATCACGTTTGTTAGTACCAATGTTTGTAAATGGGTTTTTGGAAATTGAGGACCCGCTGTATTCGGAAGAGGAATGGAAACATTCTGTTTCATGTCAGTGTCATCAATGTTCCAGTCATCGACATGGAAATCTCAGGGCTTGTTTTTTTTTTTGCATTTCTCTCTCTGTGAAGTCAAGCTATTTCACAAAACGGTCATTGGTCTGTGCTGTGAGCTCAGTTAAACTGCACAATTCGATTTTAAAAAAAAAATCGTTAGCAAATTGCAGACACTGATGTTGAAGTGCTGTGAACTTTCTTGTGGATATCAGTATGTCCCCCAGCTCCATTTCCAGGATTGATAAAACTCTTTAGATATCTGGCCTCCACTCAAAAATCATTACAGCTGGTGAATCAAATATTACCTTTGTCTGTGGTTCTTTCCCCTGGAGTCAGCCATTTATTATTTTTGCCGTTTTGTATTTTGGCTGTATTGATCAGTCCAGAGGAAGGTTTGTGCAGGATTTTGGGCTGGATTTGGAGAGCGCACCGTTTGACCAATTCTTCAGTACATGTACCGCTTCAATAACGCGATGGTTGCGTTGTTGTGCAGCTCTGTGATGTAGAAGAATCACGCTATAGAAACAGTGCTTGAAGGACTAGCAGAGTAATCGCGTTACAGCCAACACATGTTCGCGCTTTAGAAACAGCATCCCCTATTCATCAATCACGTTACAGTGAATACGCGTTAACCAGGCGCACGTTATGGCAGAATGACCTGTAGTTTGCAGGGTCTAGGCAGTGAGGCTTTGCACGGTTTTATTTTCAGTACAACCTACATCACGACAATGACTACACTCCAAAAGTACTGGATTTGATATAAAACACCTCAGTACTTCACAAGGCTATGAAAGGCGCCACGCAAATGCAAAATTTTGTTCCCCTCCTGAAATGTGCGAATTCTAGGTTCCAGGAAAGCGTAGGAGTTAAATAACAAAAACATTCAAAGACAATAATTCAGGCAAAGAAATGAGAAAGGGCACTGTCTGACACATTGACAAAAGTTCAGTCCTGATGAATGGCTTTTGCCCGAAACGTCGTTTTTCCTGCTTTTCGGATGCTGCCTGACCGGCTGTACTTTGCCAGCACCGCTCTAATCTAGACACCGTCTGAGACGTAGTTTGCCATAAACGTGGGTAGGGCTGGGCTGTTAATTCAGAGACCCAGGCAATGTTCAGGGGATCTGGGTTGGTATCCTGCCACGGCAGATGATGGAATTTGACTTCAACAAAGCCTGGAGTTAAGAGTCTAATGGTGACCATGAGCCCATGGTCAGGAAAAACCCACCTGACTAATGTCCTCTTTTCTGGAAAAAAGAGAATTTCTTTTTATTCACACATGGGGTGTGGGCATAGTTCGAAGGAAGGAAGTCTGCCACCCTTACCTGGTCTGGCCTACATGTGACACCAGACCCACAGCAATGCGGTTGGCTCTTAACTGCTGTCTGGGCAATTAAGGATGGGTTATAAATGCTGGCCTGCCCATTGTGGGCTGTAAATTATTCTGAGTATGGGGCCTTTCTGGCACAATGGTAATGTCCCTATCTTTGGAGCAGGAGGTCTGGGTTTAAGTCCCACCTACTCCAGTCATTGAACAGATTGCTTCATATTTAACTTACAAAGAGCGTTCCCCGTCACATTTGGAAACCTGAGTGTTATTTTCTCAAGGTATATCATTCATTGTGCTGGCCAGCAATGGTAGGCATGGGGCGAATATCCCACTGCCTTTCAACAGATCGGAATGCATTCTCTGCAAGGTTTGTGAAGGTTTGTAGCTCAGGTTGAGGTTTAGGGTGTAGCTTTGCTCGCTGAGCTGTAGGTTTGATATCCATACGTTTCATTACCTGGCCAGGTAACATCATCAGTGGCGACCCCCAAGTGAATGTTGTCTCCTGCTTTCTATTTATAGGCTTGTCCTGGATGGGATCCCTGGGGTTTGTGGTGATGTCACTTCCTGTTCGTTTTCTGAGGGGTTGAGAGATGGTATCTAGATCTATGTGTTTGTTTATGGCGTTGTGGTTTTCTCTTTCAAACGCTGGCAGGTGGTGTTGGAGGGTGCTGGCTAATTTGGGGTGGGGGTAAGGTGAAGAGACCAACAATAGGGTCACTCCATCGGTTGAGTTGCCTCCCTGGGTTGGGATGGATTTATCTCCAGTTGGGTAGCCTGGTCTGTCTGTCTCGATACAGCAAGTGTACACTCACCATATTATTAAGTTGTTCAGTTAATTTAAAGGTTATTACAGATTTGGTGTTAAGCACTTTGCATTGCATTTTATAGTGGTTTAATTTAAACTGACGCCCATTAAATCTATATATAACTTGCAAAGTGAAATTTGACCTGGCCCCTGAAGACTAAAGACAGGGAGAAGTAGTTTGTACATTGCTCTCCTTTCCAATCAATGTGGAAAAGGAGCTGAATATCAATATCTAATTATGCCTGTAAAATTGATACACATTCAACACAACAGACATGGGTTCTTATCCAATGCCTCTAACCTCGATGCTTTATTGAGGTCAATGCAGACTGGTTTACAGTTCCATCTTATTGCTAGCATTGAATTTAAGCCAACTCCCCTTCAATCGATTTTGGCTTGATTTGTAGCAATCGAATAAATCCAAGAACCGAGAGCTCAAAACATTCTTGAGGTCACGTGGCCGAGAGCTATGGGATTTACAGGAAGTGTGAGTTGCGTTGGCTTTTCGCAAGGCAGCCATTGCATTCACACATTTACAACACGACATTTGTCCAGTTAGAAGGTTCAATAAAACACCTACTCCCAACTGCTCCGTGCCACCATTTACTACTTACTCATATTTAATCCTGGATGGTCCACGTTGACTGTAATTCAGAACATTTTCTTCTCCTTAAGACTTGCTCATCTTTATTTCCAGTTTTCTTCCTGTTTCTCATTTTTATTTTAGACAGTTCAGCCCCTCTTAGAGCTACAGAGAGTTCATCACGCAGTGAGGCCATTTGGCTGTGCGTGCTGCAGTGGTCTATTGCTAATCCCACAACCATTTCCAGCATCTTTAAATGTTTGCCTACATTTCTCTTAAATCTCTCTTATCCGCTCTGCCCAGGAGAAAAATGTGACTTTTTAGGTTGTTTTAAACCGAGGCTGGAAGAGTGGGAGAAACCGAGTCTATGGCTAAGGTTCCAATAAGCATTACCATTCAGTTCTCATCTGTCTGTCCAGCATTGATTTATCCACTTGATGAATGTTTCAACCCACTGGACTCAAGACACGCCACCTGCAAAAAATCATGGCCTACCTTGACTTCGGTTATGCGTCAGGCTCCTTGATTGTTGGACTTTACCCAGCTATTCTCTGCTTATTACCCAGTGGAAGGTGCCGTCATCATGGGGAGTGCAGTGGCCTACGTGGAAAGCAAAGTCGGAGGAAGCAGATAAGAGTGTGAATGCCAGGATCAGGAAGTATCAACATTCCAAGAACAAATGGGAAGAAATTATATAGATGGATTCAGTGTAAAACTCCCTCACCTCTGCCTCTCTCTCAGTCCAGCTTACTGCACAAGCTTAATGCTTTTTCCCTTTTTTTTTTTACAATATCCCTCCTGTAGCTTTTCAGACTTGCCAGTTGTGGGCTCATTTTATTGTATTTTGTTTTGATCCCAAAACCAAGTCAGATCGCGGACTGAAATCTGGCTTGATAGATCATGTTTTGTTTGTTTCTGGTTTTAATCGGGTGGTCTCTTGCTGAAATATAAGCGGGCAATGTTGTGAGTTTGTTCTTAACAATAAAAGAGCTTTATTAGGCCAAACGAATGAACATAAAATAGAATTAGCTGGACTATTTATTTATAGCACACAAACTTAAAGGATTTTAAATATACAATGAAATATAATGCCATTAATCTCAAAAACAATTCTTTACCAATTCTCCAAACAGCCCAGTCCGATAGCAAAAAGCACCTTTTTCAGTATTCAGTCCAAAAATCCCTTTCTATAACACCTTGATGGTGTTATTTTGGTTTTAACTCCCAGTCTGGATAAGCCAATACCTTCAGGAAGAAGTTGTCATACGCCAGAGTCTAAATATTCTCTGCTTCAAATAATCTCTTCTGGGTTTTATCCAAACACTTCCAGTCTGGGACTATCAAAAACTCTTTACTCTAAGGTAACTGAATGTTAAAAACTCTAACTATATTCTCCATTTCTCAGGAGCAATTCTATGTATGAAAACTTCTGCAGAACTGTTTAAAACTGCAAGTAAAACTGAAAAGGTCTCTCTAAGTTATGAGTGTGTCCGCTAAAATGTTTTAAAAACCCAGGAATTTTTAATGTACGGTTGACGTACACTTGTTCACCTTTTAGGTTTTAAACCATCCCAAGGTAAATGAAAACCTATCAGGTTCTAATAACTAGCCACCTCTCAAACTGTTTTAAGAATCACCATGGCTACAGAAACACTGAGGAGTAAATTCCTGCAGAGATGTTGATGGTATGATGATCTCTGCACCAAACATTGCACATGTTTCCTCTGTTACTTGTGTCGCCTGTATACCTTTGCTACCTTCTCTACTGTAAACCCTAACCCAACTCTGCTCTTGACGTGGCGCAACTATCTTTAAAACATTGGCCTGATGACTCTGAAGAAGTATGAAGTAAGAGACGCAGTGTTTGCTGGGGTTGCAGAGGATGAGAGAAAGCACTGAGTTTATACGTTGGGAAGCGATACTGTAGATTAGGTGTCTATCATAGAAATGTACCGGAAGAAGCAGATCCTTTGATCCAACTCGTCCACGGCAACCAAGTGTGATAAATTAATCTTGTCGCTTGTATTAAAAAAAATGTTCTTTACCTTGATGACACATTCACTGTATTATGTTATTAAACTGATCCGATTCAATTGACTGGAAATTTCTAGCTCCATTTTTGGAGAGTTTTGTCACTGTTTCAGCTGTTCTGCCAAAGGTGGTTGTTGTGATTGTCAAGTTGATCAAACTGTGTGCGTGTTTGATAACCACTAATGGGCTGATAACATTTACTGCAACATTCAGGTGCTAAGAAGATATTTCGGAATGGAAGCCCGTAAGAAAGTATAACGTAAGAAAAGCTTTTTGCACTGTTGTGTGAAAACATATTTGGTTTAACGAAAGTAGTGTTCTCCTGAATTTTTCTACTTGAATGAGGACAATCAAATCCACTCCATGTACCTACATGAGGAAAACAATTTGGATGCTCAATTAAATTCCCAGTGAAAGTAGTAGTTGATAGAATCATGGCAGGCGCGATGGGCTGAATGGCCTCCTGTGCTGTGAAAATTCCCATGATTCTATGGTGTTGGTGCTACAGTCTCTAAGGAAGTGACTCTGTGCCTATTGCTCCTTTACAGTCTTCAATAGCCTGGTGTCATTCTGTATCCGCGATCTCCTCTTAGCCGTACAGAAGCTCCTTCAATTAAAACCAGCTGGGGACCAGAAAAAGTAAGTCGCTTAAACTCCGTGTTTATCCTTGAGAAGCAATTATATTTTCTGTTAATGTCAGTCAAACCTTTATGATTATTAAAAAATCTTGTTGATTGTTCTACAAAATGCTTTCCCTTTTATGTGTAACAGATTTTAAGGCTAAAACAAAATTTCATGTGTTTGCTCTTTTTGTCTTCCTACAAAAGATGTTAAAATGTCATGGGAGACTGGTTAACAAGGCTAGATCTCATGGAATACAGGCAGAACTAGCCATTTGGATACAGAATTAACTCAAAAGTAGGAGACAGAGGGTGGTGGTGGAGGGTTGTTTTTCAGACTGGAGGCCTGTGACCAGTGGAGTGTCACAAGGATCAGTGCTGGGTCCTCTACTTTTCTTCATTGACATAAATTATTTGGATGTGAACGTAAGAGGTATAGTTAGTAATTTTGCAGATGATGCCAAAATTGGAGATGTAGTGGACAACGAGGAGGGTTATCTCTGAGTACAGCATCTTGATCAGATGGGCCAATGGCCTGAGGAGTGGCAGATGGAGTTTAATTCCGAGAAATTTGAGGTGCTGCATTTTGGGAAAGCAAATCTTAGCAGGACTTATACACTAATGATAAGGTCCTGGGGAGTGTTGCTGAACAAAGAGACCTTGGAGTGCAAGTTCATAGCTCCTTGAAAGTGGTCGCAGGTAGGTAAGATAATGAAGAAGGCGTTTGGTATGCTTTCCTTTATTGGTCAGAGTATTGAGTACAGGAGTTGGGAGGTCATGCTGGGAGGTCATATTGCCGCTGTGCAGGATATTGGCGAGGCCACTTTTGGAATATTGTGTGGTATTCTCGTCCCCTTCCTAGCAGAAGGATGTTGTGAGACCTGAAAGAGTTCAGAAAAGATTTACAAGGATGTTGTAAGGTTGGAGGATTTGAGCTATATGGTATTCTCGTCCCCTTCCTATCAGAAGGATGTTGAGACCTGAAAGAGTTCAGAAAAGATTTACAAGGATGTTGTAAGGTTGGAGGATTTGAGCTATAGGGAGAGGTAGAATAGGCTAGGGCTGTTTTTCCCTGGAGCGTCGGAGGCTGAGGGATGACCTTATTAAGAGATTTATAAAACGTGAGGGGCATGGAAAGGATCAATAGACAAGGTCTTTTCCCTGGGATGGAGGAATCCAGAACTAGAGGGCATAGGTTTAAGGTGAGAGGGTAAAATTTTAAAGGGAGCTAAGGGGCAACTTTTTCACATAGAGAGTGGTGTGTGTATAGAATGAACTGCCAGAGGATGTGGTGGAGGCTCGAACAGTTGCAACATTTAAAGGCATCTGGATGGGTATATAAATAGGAAGGGTTTGGAGGGACATTGTCCGGATGCTGGCAAATGAGATTAGATTAGGTTGGGATATCTGGTCGGCATGGACGAGTTGGATGGAAGGGTCTGTTTCCGTGCTGTACATCTGTGAATCTGTCATTATTTAAAGTAGCAGCAGCACTTGAATTTCTGGTTTAAATTGCAGATCTGCACTACTTCTCATTGGCCATCAGAGGGCGTGTAGGTTGAAGGGCCCTTGTCATGGTTCTCACTCACCTTGTGTGGTCAGTTCTGTCTCCATCTCTCTCTTCCCTCTCCCAGCTCCTTTTGTTCAGTGTCTTAGCCCACCCCTCCAAGCCCTCTCAGCAACATTTCACCTGGCCACTTTCACATTCCCCTAATCTAAAAGCCAAAGACTGTTTCCTGGGGCCCAGTTTAGATAGACACAACAAATATTTATTTATTTATTTATTATTCATTTTGTGGGATGAGGGCATCACTGGCTAGGCCCAGCATTTATTTCCTGTCCACAGTTGCCCCTTGAGAAGGTGGTGGTGAGCTGACTTCTTGAACGGCTGTGGGTAGACCGACAATGCCCTATGGAATTTCATGGTTTTGACCCAGCGACAGTGAAGGAACAGTGATATGTTTCCAAGTCAGAATGCTGAGTGGCTTGGAGGGAACTTGCAGGCAGTATCGTTCCCAAGTATCTGCTGCCCTGTTCTTCCAGATGGAAGTGATTGTGGATTTGGATTATACTGGCTGAGGATCTGTGGTGAGGTTCTGCAGTGCATCTTGTAGATGGTACACACTGCTGCTACTGAGGGTAGAGAGTGTGGATGTTGGTGGATGTGGTGCCAATCAAGCGGGCTGCTTTGTCCTGGCTGGTGTCGGGGGCGGGGGGGGTGTTAGGAGCGGGGGGAGTAGGGCGACATGGTTGAGATGTTTCAAATTGAGGGGCACACACAGGGTAGGTAGGAAGGAATGTTTTGGGATGCTTTGGAGAGGGTACAGAGAAGGTTTGCAAGGATGTTGCCTGGGAGAGAAGGGATTGTTTTAGACAGTGGATTAGTCACAGGCTTGGAGGGCCGAAAGGCCTGTTCCTGTGCTGTAAATTTTCTTTGTTCTTTTCTCTTGATAGAGGAATCAGGGCATGTAGGTTTAAGGTAAAGGGCAGGAGGTTTAAAGGAGATAGTGGAAATCTGGACCTTGCTACTTGTAAGGACAGTAGAGGCAGAACCTGACAACATTTAAGGAGTGTTTGGATGTGCTCTGGCGATGCCAAGGCATACAAGGCTATGGACCAAGTGATGAAAAATAGGATGATGAGTGTGTAGGTGGTTGTCTTTGGCTGGAACAGACTTGATGGGCAGAAGGGCCTGTTTCTGTGCTGTAGACAAGTTGGCTGCAGCGAGTCACCAAAGTGTCTTTGACAGCGATGTCCAAACCAGTGACCTCTGCCATTGAGACGTCAAGGGAAGATCATGCCCTTTGGTGACCTCTCCAAGACCATCGTGCCTTGCAAACACATTGCTGCTCCTTCACTGTCGCTGGGTCAGAATCCTGAAACTTCCTGTCACACCTCCCCCCCCCCCCCCCCCCCCCCGCGGTGCCCATCGCCAGAATCCAAGATTGCAGCATACACCTCCATCTACTCAAGGGCAGTTGTAGGGAGGGGGGGGGGGGATCGGCAATAAAATGGTCGGTCCTGCCAGTGACCCCACCTTGTCCCTGGAAATAATATATTGAAGAGTTGGGGGTCGGGGTTTGGGGGCATGGGCTGGGGAAATGGGGGAAGGCACCAGGGAAGGAAATAGATGGGCCAACTCCTCATGTTTTCACTCATTTTTCAGTCGGGCATTTCCCTCACAACCTCCATCCAGATTTACAGTACAGTGAGAGAGAGAGAGAGAGAGAGTGGGGCGAGAGACTCCTGGACAGAATGGAAACAATTGGACAATAGAAAAGCATCTGTCCAGTGACGATCTGATGTGGTCTTCCCTCTGTTTGGATGTCAGTCTATTATTTATTTGTGCCTGGTCTTTCACCCGTATTGAAGAGTACACGGGTGATGCACTAGAAGTTGGTCACCTTGAAGTGGTGCATGGTGGGGCAGGAACTGGGGACTGAGAGGGAGCACTCTGTGCCCTTTCACCAATGTGTTGGGTAGGCTTTGGGATTCACAGCTTCAGTCGGTGTTTACCCAGCTCTCTGTGATGGCTGCAATGTTTGTGCAATGTTACGTTCCACCTTTAAAAGGCTCTTGATGTACTTGCCAGGTTGTTAATGCCCTCCAGCAGTCCACGGTGGCCCAAGATCCGACAGGATGTCTGTACTTACTTGACTGGTCTTATTCAGGTAGGTTAACATAAATCAGCAATTGTATATTTTTAGTTTTACTCCAGAAAGTGGTTTCGGGCACGTCCGGCATCTGTTAGACATAGAGCAACTGACTGAACAGTTGAATGGAGGTGATGACCCTGATATATTGACAGAGGAGTGAGCTTGGACCATTATAAATGGGGAATCCACACACTCTGGGTTTTCCAAGGCATTCCCAACCCGTGTGGTGACCTGTCTGATGGGAAATGTCTGTGAAAGGGCAAACTTCATAAGAGACGGGCAGGTATCCTGAGGGACAGCGTGGTGACCAGGGATCCGAGGTTGGATGGGATTGGTGGAATGGAGTGTTGGTTGAATGCAGAGGAGAATGGTCACATGTTGATGATTGGGAGTGTTGGCGTGGGTAAAGGAATGGGGACAGACAGTTTGAGACATGTTGGTGACTTACAGACTGGCTTATTTGGCCTGGGGAATCATTCCATTCCTCTTGGCCCACAAGTAGTGCTTCACAATCTCTTCCCTGACGGGTTCAGCTCTTCTCCTGTCTGTTAGCTCCTGACTTTCCCAAGATGAGACCAATCTGCTACCATGAGTAAAAGTGAAAACCTTGTTAACACCGAGATACTCAACTTCTTTATAAAGCTTTTAGTAATTTTTTTTGTAATGAGATCAGCCCAGTGGACCTCAGAGAATATGAGTTCCCTGATTGGGGCTGTTAATCTGGTCCAATCAGGGAGCCCTGGCTGACAGATATAAACAGATATGCACCTCTTTCCCCTCTAAATTGTTTCCATTATATGGCTGTTCATGTTAACCGTTTGTTTGTAATTTGTAAGGGTTAATAAAATATGTAAACAGAGGTTCTGTTCACTAGGAGAGCTGGCTCTGAGGGAGCTGGATCAGTATCAAGTAACCTCCACGTGTAAATATAAGTGACAGGCTACTGGGCTCTGCGGGGTTATTTCAATGTAGGTTTTAGGCCCCTTTTGGTATAGGCACCAGTCGTGAGATGAAGGGGGTGTTTGTGAGATCTGGACCCAGAGGGCTAAGGGTTTTGGCCAGCAGTGAGACTTCGATACGTTTTAAGCTGAAAGGCATAACAGATGAAAGGTTTGCAAGTTCGGCTGTTAAGGTGATGCACATTTTTCTTTCAAAGGCCAAATTTCAATTACATTTGGAGCTTGGGCAAGAACTGTATTAATACTGGGCAGTGGGAACACAGTTAATCAGAATAAAGTGATTAGATTTTCAGTTCAGCAGCTGAAGAAAAAAAATAAAAAAAAACAGGAATGCACCCCTTTCCCCTCTAAATTGTTTCTTTTATACAGCTGTTCATGTTAACTGTTTGTTTGTAATTTGTAAGGGTTAATAAAATATATAAACAGAGGTTCTGTTCACTCGGAGAGTTGGCTCTGAGGGAGCTGGATCAATGTCCAGGCCTCTCCCCGTGTAAATGCAGGCTGCTGTGAGGACAGGATACTGGCCCCTGTGGAGTTATTTCACTTCTGACGGTGGATTGGCTGGTCAAATCTTTTAAATCTTTGAACGGGAGGTTTTTTTAATTTTTAAATATTTTAACCGCTCGCCCGACGGCGAGGGCTCACGACTGTGATGGAATGTAAATTCGAGTTTGCTCCATCTCGAGTTGTGCAGCTGATCAGAGAACCACAAATCATTCCCCCTCGACATGGATGAATAAACTTGACCTCCTGATTCAAGTCAGCCGGAGTCAGCAGATGAACAAGCCATATAGCCCTCTGCATTTGAACAATTTAAATCATGTATGTGAAGAATAAAATGTAAGACGGTAAGCGATATGCTGAGTTATGATTAGTCCCTGGGTGAGGTTTCCCAACTTGTTCAGTTCCAGTTGGCCTGTCTCAGTCTGTTAAGTTCCCAGGACGAGTAAACAGACTCCTCTCAGTTATTTATCCACACTCTCAGTTGGCCACAAGGTTATTTGGTGACGAGGATCCCTTCTCTGTGAATTCCTGTCTCCCAGACCCAAACAAACTTAGGATTTTGAAGGAGCAGTTTCAGGCTTTGTCAAATACACAAAAGTTCAGGTCATTCTGCTATAAAGCAACAGTAGGGTTCCTCTGTCACCTCGCGCTATGGAAAACTGCTATAGAAAATCAGGCTGTAGACGATCACTAATAGAAAATCACTTTAACCCATTTAGTAGAAACTTTGCATTATCCAAGCGACGTCCACAATCGTTTTATAGCCATTTCATGCTGACGAAGCATGTGTTATAGCAGAACGACCTGTAGTAAGTTTATAAGTTAATGTAAGCAGAACTAGTAACGCATCATGCATTAAGAGGAGATTCCAAAAATATAAAGGTTTAAAGAAATGTATCAGTGTCTGAATTGGTTGTGAACCATAGATGGTTGAACACTGTCCCTGTAGCAGTGGCTGTCAGCAGTAGCATGGGTGTTGATAGTTGGCTTTGTCAGTCGAAATAAACTCCTGTCCTGATGCCTTTCAGCACTGCCTGCCTGGCAACACTCAGTGAGTGAGAGCGTTGCTTCCTCCCTTTGCCTGCAATGCAGGGCTGTTTAAATGACCGTTCTCAAATCTGTGACCCTCGCAGCAAACTGATCCACACTCTAGGTAATCAGTTCACCACCATACACACAATATAGAATAGAATATCCTTTTATTGTCACGTGTAGGAGTACAGTGAAAGTTTTTGACAGTGGCTGACTCCAATGGCGCCATCTTGGGTACAAGTAACTTGGTAGAAATCTTGATACAGAAGAGGAATAAAAGGAAAAGTAGCATTACTTAGTGTTGCAGTCAGATTTTGACTTTTTTTTGTGGGAAGGTCAAAATCTCGCAGTTCTTCAAGAGGTGGCTCCCTGCTGAGAAATGGGTGGAAGACAGTCGGCCTCCTTTTTCTTTCTTTGGATTACGTTTCTCTCCCTTTTGATATTTCCCTGAAACTCCCCAGATGCGACTTGTCATGGATATGTACAGAACCTTGTGGCAAGTTACAGATGCAGTCAATATTTTGGCTGTTGCAGACGTCTGTTACAAAATGCATTTTGGATTTTGTAGTTAAGAGTGTTCATTGGCACTTCAGGTTTCTGATTTATCGTCATGGCGACAGCGATCTCCTACCTTTAACTGTCACTTAAACATAAAGATGTAGAATGAGGAGTGGACCATTTAGTCCCTTAAATCTACCCCACCTTTCTAGATGATAGCTGGTTATCTATCCCAATGCCATCTGATGATATCCCCACATCCCTTGATGTAAACACTGCCTAGACATCTTGATTTCAGCCTTGAATGTAATGACAGAGCCACCACAGCTTTCGACCGATAGAGAACTCCCAAGGTTCCTCACCCCTGGGTGAAGAAGTTCCTCCTAATTTCTGTCCTAAACGTCTGTCTCCATTCTGGATCCTCGGAGCCAGGGGAAACATCCAGACTGTATCACCCCTGTCAAATCCTTGAAGGAATTTGTAAGTTTCAATGGGATCACCTCTCCTCCTCCTCCTCCGCTCCAGGGAATGCAGGGGGCCAGTCTCCTGGATCTCCCTTTGTCGGACAGATGTGCCTCCTCAGGAACTGATCTGGTGAACCTCTGCTAATGCCGGTAACTCCACACTTTGCTGGTACCTCCCTCTTCCTTTCTGTTTTGAGCGTGAGATTTACTCTCGCTGTCAGTCACCACCCCAACGTTTCTCACCGGTGGTGTGTTTCCTTGCTGAGCTCAAAAGTGTTAGCGAGAGATCTTTGGAAAGAAACTGAGTCATTGTCCTCCCCTTTTTCCTTTCAGCTCCTATCGAGTTTGACGGAGGCCACTGTTGTTCATGCTGTTCTGCAGCACGTGCTTTGTTTAGTGTCTTACTACATGTGCTTCCCGAAGCAGTGCCGACTCCTTCTGAAGGTAAGACCTGTCTCATCCCGTTATAAATGTGGGGATCATAAACTATTGAGACTCGTATGGAGGGCATGTGCGCAACAGTATGAACCTAGGGGGTTATCGGTCAAATGTTGAATCCACAGGCGTTCGTGGGGATGTACAAAATTCTGGATGTGGTTTATGGTAATACCAGGAAAAGACAGGGTAAAATTTCGGGAGGACTCTGACCGCGCAGGAGATGCTCTATGCACCCACCATGTAAACCGGCTGGAGAGAGACTGGATAAACCCAGTTGTTCTCTTGAAAGCAGAGAAGGTTGAAGGGGGGAATCTGATAGAGGTGTATAAGCTTCCAAGGGTTATGGGTGGGGTGGATGGAAAGCAACTGTTCCTCTTTATGGAAGGGTCAATAACAAGGGACATAAGGTTAGAAGGGATTTGAGGAACATTTTTTTTCACCTAGAGGGTCAGTGGGGGTCTGAAATGCAGTGCCTGGGATGGGAATAGAGACAGGAACCCTCACGATCTTTAACAAGTACTTTGCTGAGCACTTGAAACATCCAAGGGTTATGGGTGGGGTGGATGGAAAGCAGCTGTTCCTCTTTATGGAAGGGTCAATAACAAGGGACATAAGGTTAGAAGGGATTTGAGGGACAATAACAAGGGACATAAGGTTAGAAGGGATTTGAGGGACATTTTTTTTCACCCAGAGGGTCAGTGGGGGTCTGAAATGCAGTGCCTGGGATGGGAATAGAGACAGGAACCCTCACGATCTTTAACAAGTACTTTGCTGAGCACTTGAAACATTATAAGGGCCTGCTACAGGGAAGTGGGATGAGTGTAGGTTTAGTAATTTCTGTATGTCGGGTGGATTCAAAGGGGCCTCTTTTGTACGATTCTGCAAATCTTTGGATGACCCAGGATTTTCCTGTTCAATTTATCTACTTATCGTGAACACCTACCTGGTTCACTAATGCTGGTTGGGAAGGGAAATCTGCTGTTCTGTCCTCCATGCCATGGGGTTGACGTTTAAATGCCTTCTGGGAAATTAGGGATGGGCAGTAAATGCTGACCTGGCCAGTGATGGCCATGTTCCGTGAACGAAGACAAAAAAACAATCCAACGTATCCCTGCCATCTACCACCATCCACCCATCCCCACCGCGACCTCTCAGCCCATTTCTCTGAATTGTGATTGGGCCAGCCAAACCTGTAGTCCACCTAAAGGTTTGATCATGACTCCAAAGATGGCATTTTCACGCAAGGTCACAGTGTTGTGAGAAATGGACAAGAGGGTTTGAGGCACCAAACCTAGGCTCAGGAATAGGCCATTCGGTCCCTCAAGACTGCCCTGCCATTCACCGTGAACATGGCTGATCCTCCATCTCAATGCCAAATTTCTGCTTTCTCTCCATTCCTCTTGATGCCTTTTAACAATAACTTCCTTGAATATACTCGGTGACCTGGCTCCTTTTATCGTTGATGGGACAGAATGCAGAGAGGAAGAAAGGTCTTCTGCTTTTGCGCCCGGCTGTAAGTGAGCCGGGATCTCTTGATCTTGATGTGCTGGGTGACTGGAATGACACAATTGTTCCCATTTCCCATCGGTTGGACAGAATGGAGACTGAACCCCTACCCCCAACAAACCCGTGCTTTCATGAAGCACCCTGGGATGATTTATTATGCCAAGGGTGCTACTAAAACATAAGTTGTTGTTGTTGCAAAAGAAATATGTCCAGGTTCCTCCTCCCTCCCCTTACCCTTACCCCTATGCGTTTCTGCATCAAAGAGCCTAGCTAGAGCAAATTATACTGATCATTAAAAACAGTGCTGTGACACATAAATAACATAGGCATTGATATATATTAATTCGCCATAGCTAGTTAATGAGCGCAGTCATCTATATATATAAATGTTCTCACATAGCCGGCGTTTTGAAATACATTGTGATATCTTGTGCTTAATGACAATGGGTGATGGATTGGAATATTTAATTGCAGCAGCTCCTCTACTGCACTGGCTTATCTGTGGTGTATGGGTTACCAGCTGAATTGAGCTTCCCTCTGGCTGAGTATTAACTCTCTGCTGAGTCCTCTGGAAATGCAGCCTCAATGTCTCTCCCAGGGTTGCTGTCACTCAAAGCTTTTGTGCACTTGCCCCCACCCTGCTAGGATTGTCCTGTTTAGACAAAGTCAAAATATCACACAACACCTGAGGAAGGAGCTGTTGGACTATAACTTGGTGCTGTGTGATTTTTGATCTCATTCCTGATGAAGGGCTTTTGCCCGAAATGTCGATTTTCCTGCGCCACGGGTGCTGCCTGACCTGCTGTGCTTTTCCAGCACCACTCTAATCTAGACACTGATCTCCAGCATCTGCAGTCCTCACTTTTGCCTGACTGATTCTTGACCCTATCCACCCCCAGCCCAACACTGGCACCTCCACAGCGTGGCTACCTGGTTGGACAGGCTGTTTTTTTTTTCACAGTCACTGACAGGATGAGCAGTGACGCCTGGCCATAGCCTGTACAAAGCTGTCCAGGCTACAAGTTCTTGGAAGCTGTGGAGCTGCAAATCAATCCAGGTCCCTCAAAAGGACAGGCATCTCTCTGGCACTGCCAGATTAGAGTGCGTGTGTGTGGTGCCTGGCAGCCAGCAAACACTGCTGGTTTCCCTCCCACTGAAGCTCTCGAGAAGCTGAATAGAAACAAGATGGTGGTCAAGGAGCTAGCACAGGGCTACAATGCCTTATTTGTCTCAGAGTCGCTTATTAAGCAGATTACTCCATATTCTGGATCCGGGTCTGAATAAGGATGGCAAATACCCTTCCCTCACTCTCAATGAGAACATACTAACCAAAGTCCTATAAACCTCCAAACTCTAAATGAGCATTGTGCTGTGCTGGAGCACATTTGCAATGGGCCGCGTTAGAGTGATTAAGGATGAATTTGTCTACAATATTTATTTTGGTAAAAACAATGACTGCAGATGCTGGAAACTAGATTCTGGATTAGTGGTGCTGGAAGAGCACAGCAGTTCAGGCAGCATCCGAGGAGCAGTAAAATCGACGTTTTGGGCAAAAGCCCTTCATCAGGAATACAGGCAGAGAGCCTGAAGGGTGGAGAGATAAGTGAGAGGAGGGTGGGGGTGGGGAGAAAGTAGCATAGAGTACAATAGGTGAGTGGGGGAGGGGATGAAGGTGATCGGTCAGGGAGGAGGGTGGAGTGGATAGGTGGAAAAGAAGATAGGTGGGTAGGACAAGTCATGGGGACAGTGCTGAGCTGAAAGTGTTGAACTAGGGTGAGGTGGAGGAAGGGGAAATGAGGAAACTGTTGAAGTCCACATTGATGCCCTGGGGTTGAAGTGTTCCGAGGCGGAAGATGAGGCGTTCTTCCTCCAGGAGTCTGGTGGTGAAGGAGCAGCGGTGAAGGAGGCCCAGGACCTCCATGTCCTCAGCAGAGTAGGAGGGGGAGTTGAAATATTGGGCCACAGGGCGTGGGGTTGATTGGTGCGGGTGTCCCAGCGATGTTCCCTAAAGCGCTCTGCTAGGAGGCGTCCAGTCATTTGACAATCCATTTCTTGGTCTAGCAGCTGAAGAGGAGCTGGCAGAATGTGCGCCTGCCACATCAAGACCAGTATGGGCAAACCTCTCGACGCCTTCACTGAGTGATTTGTGCTGTTGCCTATTTTCAAAAATATGATCCCGCACAAGACATTTGGCATCAGCGCTGCTCTCTTCCTGCTTTTGAAGAGCTTCTCTTTAGTGGTCGATGCAAAGTTGGTTGGGTCAGTATGAGCATTAGATTGGAAGGCTCTCGTCCCAGTTCTTCTGCTCGGTGGTGAGGCACAGGAAACAGAGAGTCAGTGACCAACACAGTGCCCCTTGCCTGCCACTTGGAAGAATTCCTCTGGATTGAGTGATGTGGTTCCCTGAGCTGGATTCTTCATTAATCTGGTGCTGTTTTCACACACTTTGAAGGAGCAGCTTAACCCACTGGATCACTTTGTGTGTTGAGATTTTTTTTTTTTTTAAAAGAGTGCAGCAAACATTTTGTTAATTGGAATCTATGGGGCCAGTGGCCCAAATGTTCCATTTGATCAAGAGATCCATGTAAAAACTCACACCAAGTAATGCAGGGGGTATATCCATCACTGTTACACTTTATTCACAGCATTGATCACTTAAATAATAACTTACTGGCAGGGAGCATTCTCTCACGCTCCCTCCACTGACGACTCGAACATCATGAAGATCGCAACAATACAGTAAACTTCTGGTATTTGGGGTTTTTAATTTTTTGCCGGTTTGCCAAGAGTGCCTGTTCAGGAGGTGCTGGTTAAAACAGAATTTGCTGGACTTGCCTCCATCAAGAGATGGAACTTTCAGATTCCAAGCTAGATTTTTGTGTAAAGGAATCTCTAGGCGGCTCAGTGGTTAGCACTGCTGCCTCACAGCACCAGGGGTGCGGGTTCGATTCCAGCCTCAGGCGACTGTCTGTGTGGAGTTTGCACATTCTCCCAGTGTCTGTGTGGGTTTCCTCCGGGTGCTCTGGTTTCCTCCCACAGTCCAAAGATGTGCAGGTGTGATGGACCATCTTAAATTGACCATATTGTGCAGGTAGGTTTGCCATGGGTAATACAGGGTGATAGGGAAGGGAGGGGAGTCTGGCTGGGCTGCTCTTTGAAGGTTTGGTGTGGACTTGATGGGCTGAATGGCCTGCTTCCACACTGCCGGGATTCTATCGTGAGTGTGATGTGGTTAAAGGCGAGCAGCTGTTTTTGGCACTGTGGGGAAATAAAATCCTGGAATATTTTCACGCCCAAATTGGAGTTTACCTTGCACTGATTGTGATCATCGCAGTTTGAAGTACGTCTTAACCATTTTATTGGGGTTGACAGCTTCTCCCTGCTATGTCTTTGTGTACCCTCAGCAAACCATAAAGCAGTGGAGCACAGGGGAGGAGATTGTGCGAGTTCTGGCGTTCCTAATTCTTAACAAAATATGCAGATACAAGCAAGATGTTTATCTGGACCCAGTGCTGAAGGTAATTATAGTGCATGTGAAAATGCACTTACATTGTGGGATAACTATTTTTCTTGCTAAGTTACCAGAAAATGTGAGGCTTTTGGTAAATGTGCAATGTTCCCTTGCTCATTGTGAGGTAATTCCACTGTTTCCATATCAATGAGAAGCAGCAGTGATTTGTACCCGGGTCTGAAAGGTTGCAAAGTAACCTGGCTGGCAGATCCTGCCCCAAGGTTGGAGGTGACACTGAAGTTAGCACTTAGCATTCGGACATTGCCCTGGGTGGAGTATAACTCGAATCCAGGGCGTTTCAGAACTCCCCACTGAGAGAGAGAGTTCTCAGCAAGTAAACAGCAGAAGGGGGGTCACTCTTATCTGTTTCAGAAAGGGCAAGCTCTCTTTAAAATACCGTACATGACATTAGGTGTCTACACTCTTCTCTTCCTGCTTTTAAAGAGCCTCTCTCTTTAGCAGTCGATGGACAGTTGGTTGGTTCAGCAACAGACATGAGCACTAGATTAAAAGACTAATCCCGTTCCTCAGGGTGGTGAGGCACAGTTGGGACTTGAACTGAGACCCCACCCTTCCCTGTCCTTTTAAAATGTTTAAAATTAGCTAAGAGGGCCAGACCTATTTGCAGAAACTTAGTTTAAACAAAAAGTGATCATTGCAAAGTTTTTTAAAAAGTAGTTTCTGATTTATTTAGACTAAGTTGTAACCTCAGGTCTTACTGGAGCATTTTTTGCATTTGAAGATCGAGGGTAATCTGCTAAAAGGTCAGAGAGTTATTTCGGAATAATTGGTGGTGTTCTGTTGATTAAGGAGCAGCGATGTCTGGGGTGCTGCAGTTTTGTTCACTATCTGAAGTATATGTTTTTAAAAAAAAAAGCAAAATTTATTCCTATGGCTCAGTAAGTTTATCCACAAAATAACAAAACTGTGAAGATGAATCTTCAGCCTCTGTGGGCATATTCCATCTCAAACTTAATGGCCACAGTGGTTATGTTACTGAATCAGTCATCTAGAGATGGACACACAAGTCCCCATCATTGCAACACAACCTAGGGAATTTAAATTCAATCAAAAAGATCCGGAATATTGAAGGCTTTTTGGTACAGTGGCAATATCCCTACCCCTAGACCAGGGGGTCTGAGTTCAAGACCCACCGGCTCCATAAGTGTGTCATAACATCTCTGAGCCAGATGGTCATAAAATATCTAAATCTGGAATAATTTGGAGATGCTAGTATTGGACTGGGATGTACAAAGTTAAAAATCACAACACCAGGTTATAGTCCAACAGGTTTATTTGGAAGCACTAGCTTTCGGAGCGCTGCTCCTTCATCAGGTGGTTGTGGAGTATAAGATCATAAGACGCAGAATTTATAGCAAAAGTTTACAATGTGATGTGACTGAAATTATATATTGAAAAAGACCTGGATTGTTTGTTAGAATGACCATGTTGGTTTCATTTCTTTCATATGTAAATCGCAAAACTTGTTTTACGTCACACTGTAAACTTTTGCTATAAATTCTGTGTCTCACGATCTTACACTCCACAACCACCTGATGGAGGAGCAGCGCTCCAGAAGCTAGTGCTTCCAAATAAACCTGTTGACTATAACCTGGTGTAGTGTGATTTTTAACTTAAATCTGGAATAGAAAGCCAGTCTCTGTGATGGTGACCCGGAAACTATTATTGATTGCTTGTAAAAACTTACTTGGGTCATGTATATCTTCCTGGAAAGGAAATCTGCCGTCCTTACCCGGTCTGGGCTCCATGTGACTCCAAACAAACTGCAATGGTGCTCGGTTCGGAAGGGGGTTTAGAAATGGCCCAGTGTGGTCAAGGAGGTGGCTCAGCACTGTCACCTTGAGGGCAGCTAGGGATGGCCAATGTAAAAATGGTTTCCTAGTCTCTGTAATGGTGACCATCATTGATGGTTATAAAAACACGATGCAGGTGTTGTCTACATCCTGTGAAAGAACAAAGAAACATCTGAGGTGGGGGGTAAGGGAGGAACTCCCCAGTTAGGAAGTGGAGTATCGCCACCTCTTTCTGAATAGCAGCATTCGCTAAAAATGTGGCAATTTTGTCAGGAGCATAGGCCCTTTGTACCTAATCTGTTGTTGAATAAGATCTGGTTGTAGTCCCAACTCCACTTTCCTGTCCTCCTGATTACCGATATACCTCAGTCGAATAATTTGAAAAACACAGCCTCCAAACTGCTTCCTGAGCAGAGACGAGCAACCCTCAGAGAGAAGACATGTCTCCTCATCTCGTGTCTTCACAATGTGAGAGTGCTTTTGGCTGTGTTAGAGAATCCTCCATCAGTGTAGATTGTCCTGATTCAAGTGTGAACTTTTTAGGATTAACGATGGGTCACCTAGGCTGGTGACTCCAAGGAGAGCTGACTCCAGTTGGAGGTGGGAGGGGGAGATGTTGCCTGAGAGACGTGTGAACAAAGCAAAACCTGAGCAGAAACTTGATGGGAGGATACGTTAACGGCTACATAAGGGACATTTATTTATCCTGTTGCCTTGCTCTGTCTTTCTCTCGCTGTCTGCAGCAAATGTATGTCGCCTATGTGAAGAACTGCAAATTCACGTCACCAAACGTGCTTCCCCTCATAAACTTCATGCAGCGCACTTTGACTGAGATGTACGCATTAGACACCCAGGTGACATACCAACATGCCTTCATTTACATCAGGCAGCTGGCTATCCATCTCCGAAATGCGATGGTGATGAAGAAAAAGGTAACAGTTTCTTTTTTGTTTTTCTTTTACGTTGTGATGGCTTGTTAAAGTTTCAGTTCTCCCCATTTGTACTGGGTTCAAGTGGCAGAGTCGAACGTACAAGCAGGATATGGAAAGAGAAACCGGTGCAAAGTGTTGGATGTGCTTGTTGTTTACTTCCTGTGACACTTTCTATTACCCCATCTCCCACCACCTGGTTTATTTTAAGATGCCAAGTTGTTTTTGTCCATACTCCCCGAGGGCATCAGCTCTTTGACCGATATTATACATTCAGCAGAGAAGCAGACCCTTCGGCCCAACCCGTCTGTGCTGACCAAGTTTCCTAAACTGAACTAGTCCCACTTAGCTGTGCTTGGTCCGTTTCCCTCGAAATCTGTCCTATTCAAGTACCTGTCCAAATGTCTTTTAAATGTTGTAACTGTACCTGACTCTAAAACTTCCTCTGGTAGTTTATTCCACATTTGAACCACCCTCTGAGTGGAAAACTCTTTTAGGTCTCTTTTAGGTCTTTCTCCTCTCACCTTAAAATAATGCCTCCTAGTTTCGAACTCCCCTACCCTGAAGGAGAAACCTTTGCTATCCACCTTCTCTATGCCATCATGATTTTATACAGCTCTATAATGTTCCCCTCTCAACCTGCTCCACTCTGGTGAAAAAGGATCCCACACTATCCAGCCTCTCCCCCTAACTCGAAACCACTAATCCTGTCAACCTTTGCTGCATTCTCTCCATATCCTTCCGATGCCAGGGCAACCCGATTTTGTAGGGCCACATCTAAGTGGCCATTAAAAACAATTTTTAACGTGGAGCAGTTCCACAAGAGAACAGGGATGTTTTACTCACTAACCCAGGCAATATTTACTCACTAACCCGGGCAATATTTACTCACTAACCCGGGCAATATTTACTCACTGACCCAGGCAATATTTACTCACTAACCTAGGCAATATTTACTCACTAACCACGGCAATATTTACTCACTGACCCAGGCAATATTTACTCACTGACCCAGGCAATATTTACTCACTAACCTCGGCAATATTAACTCACTGACCCAGGCAATATTTACTCACTAACCTCGGCAATATTAACTCACTGACCCGGGCAATATTAACTCACTGACCCAGGCAATATTTACTCACTAACCCGGGCAATATTTACTCACTGACCCAGGCAATATTTACTCACTGACCCGGGCAATATTAACTCACTGACCGCGGCAATATTTACTCACTAACCCAGGCAATATTTACTCACTAACCCAGGCAATATTTACTCACTGACCCAGGCAATATTTACTCACTGACCCAGGCAATATTACTCACTAACCCCGGCAATATTTACTCACTAACCTCGGCAATATTTACTCACTGACCCAGGCAATGTTTACTCACTGACCCCGGCAATATTTACTCACTGACTCAGGCAATATTTACTCACTAACCTCGGCAATATTTACTCACTGACCCAGGCAATATTTACTCACTGACCCCGGCAATATTTACTCACTGACCCCGGCAATATTTACGCACTAACCCGGGCAATATTTACTCACTAACCTCGGCAATATTTACTCACTAACCCAGGCAATATTAACTCACTGACCCAGGCAATATTTACTCACTGACCCAGGCAATATTTACTCACTGACCCAGGCAATATTTACTCACTGACCCGGCAATATTTACTCACTAACCATTTACTCACTAACCCAGGCAATATTTAGCCCATCACCGACTTCTAGTAACCTTTCAGGCATTGTGTTCCAGATGATTGAAACCGGTCACCTGGTTGATGTTTATGGGATCTTACTGTCCACAAATTGGCTGCAATACCATAGTGGCCACTCTTCAAAAGGTGCTTCGTTGGCCGGAAGGTGCAGAGGTTGAGAAAGGCCCTAGAGAAATGCGAAACACTTTTTAATACAAGTGCCTTTTAAGGAGCAGTGGCCGTATTTTGGGTTACAATGAATCCCAGCTCAGCGGTTTTGGCATCTTTAAGCATCTGCTGTTTCTTCTCCCGCTCACAGTTCTTTCTTTGTGTTCAGGAGACCTATCAGTCCGTCTACAACTGGCAGTTCGTTCATTGCCTGTACCTTTGGTGTCGTGTGTTGAGTACCATTTATCCCAGTGAAGTTCTGGAGCCACTCATTTATCCACTGACTCAAGTTACCATTGGCTGTATCAAGTGAGTACCTGTGATGTGTGATGTTGTCTCTGTGCTGAGAGCAGCCAAGAGAGAGAGAGTTGGTGGAAACAATAATTGTTAGGAATTGGGAGCTTGCTCGTTTTCCCATCGCCGTCACTTTGCAGACTTGGATGGGTTCAGAAGAGGTGGTTAGTCTCTTTGAAACCATCTCGCCCATTAATCCTAAAGGCAATTAACTTGCCATGGGCTGTATTAGAGTGAACACTATTGTCGGTAATTTCCCCTCCAGCCCCCACACCATCGTGACTTGGAACTATGTCCTTATTCCCTTGCTGTTGCTGGATCAACATCCTGGTATTCCTTCCCCAGTGATCCTGTTGGTGTCCCTACCGGTCTGGGGACTGCAGTGGTGCAAGAATAGAGCTCACCACCACCACCACCATCACCATCTCCTCCTTTAGGGCAGTTACTCCTGTCCTACCAATGAAACTCTCATTCCGGCAATGAATAAACAAAATGCCTGACCACAAATCTCGCCAAAGGAACAGCTTTTTCCATATAATATAGCGTTTATTTATCCTAATCGCTATCTATGTCTGTCCCCATGTGCCACAAGTGAATTAAAAATAAGGTTCTCTTTAAACAATATAAACATAAGGGGCGGCACGGTGGCTCAGTGGTTAGCACTGCTGCCTCATAGGACCAGGGTCCCAGGTTCGATTCCAGCCTTGGGTGACTGTCTGTGTGGAGTTTGCACATTGTCTGCCTGGGTTTCCTCCGGGTGCTCCGGTTTCCTCACACAGTCCAAAGATGTGCAGGTCAGGTGAATTGGCCATGCTAAATTCCCCGTAGTGTTCGGTGCATTAGTCAGAGGGAAATGGGTCTGGGTGGCTTACTGTTCAGAGGGTCGGTGTGGACTGGTTGGGCCGAAGGGCCTGTTTCCACACTGTAGGGAATCTAATCTTTGTGCAGCCTTCTCTTAATGCTCTCTGCTCTCAGGAAACAATCCCAGCTCCTGCAGTCTGTCCACGTCCACTGAAGACCTGTGCTCCTGGCACTGTCCCAGAGCACAGTCCAACCCTAAAGCCCCCCCTCACTCACCCTTCCTGAAATGCGGAGGATCAAATCCTGATGAGATCGAGAGGAGAGGATGCCTTAGGGTGGTCTGTGCCATGTTGCTGAGGGCTGGGCATTGTTCCTCTGGCTGTCATCGGCGCTTGTTTTGCTTCTAAAAATCAAAATTGAAGGTTGGAGATTTGGAAAGTTTGTAAAAACAGGGTGGTGCACCCTCTGTGTGGGCCTGGCAACATCCTGTCGGATTAGACTTTGTGGAATGATTGCATGTAAAACGTCCCGTTAAATCACCACCAAACCATGTGAGAGATGTACTTGTCTGACTAAGTAAACACATCCATGCTGATCAGCTAATGTCCTCTGGTTTCCCATTGATCTGAATATGGATTTTTGTGATGCTGTTTGAAATACTTTCATGTAATTAAGTGTCTTCTCCAACGCTATTTTTCTTTTCATTTCTTCACTGTGGATTGCACAGCCTTTACGGTCAGTTCTCCCAATGCTGAAACCACAGATACTGTCAAATACTCGGAATGAGTTTGTCCCATCAATTGTGATGCATAAAATAATCCAAAGTTGCATGGTTGATATGCCCAGCATTTGCAAGTGACGGATGCACCTATAAGTTTTACTTGGCTAATGCCATCTTGTCTGCTATATTTGGTGATGTGTTGCTTCATTTGCTACTGTATTAGGGCTGCGTTTACTCAAACTGGAATGAGTACTGGAACACACTGTTGGACATTTGCACTGCTATGTGGACTCCATCTAATGTAATGGGTGGCGCGGTGGCTCAGTGGTTAGCACTGCTGCCTCACAGCGCCAGGGACCTGGGTTCGATTCCAGCCTCGGGTGCCTGTCTGTGTGGAGTTTGCACTTTCTCTCCGTGCCTGTGTGGGTTTCCTCCGGGTGCTGTGGTTTCCTCCCACAGTCTAAAGATGTGTAGACTGGGTGGATTAACCATGGGAAATGAGTTACAGGGATAGGGTGGTGGGTAGGATTCAGAGGGTCGGTGCGTACTCGATTGGCCAAACGGCCTGTTTCCACACTGTAGGGTTTCTGTGTACAAACTGCAAACTGCTGCCAAGTTACCTGGAGTAACCTGGCAGCACCTCGGAGAGAGAAACACTGAATGCTTTGAGTCCGATATGACTCCACTTCAATTCTGAAGTCACGCTGGACTCGAAACATTAACTCTGTTTCTCTCTCTCTCCACAAGTGCAGTCAGACCTGCTGAGTTTCTCCAGCATTCTCTGTTTGTTTCCGATTTCCAGCATCTGCAGTGTTTTGCTTTTATGTGGATTTTGTATTCTGAGTCTGTCTTTTGTTTCTCCCGGAATGAGAAAGTTGAATACATTGCCTCCCAGTGCACCTCTTGTATTGAAGAGGTTCACATGGAGAGCTGGTGTGAGAATCTCTCCGGTTCGATGGAAAGCTGGGGGTGGGTGGGGAGTTGTGTTGGCTTAAGTGTGGTGAGTGTAGAGGGACAGGTGAATGGAGAACACACTCTGCTCCAGTCCAGAATCAAGTGCATTCACAGTGGGACAGGGAGAGAGGACAGCAGGATGGAAAGGGACAGGACTGTGCCTGGTAGCTGAGAGAGAGAAGGCAAAGTGAGTCAGGAGCTACTCAAGGGCCGTAATGGGCTGAGGCAATGACACTGTCCTTTGTCCAAGTGGACTGTTCATCCCGAGGCCTACGCTTTGGGAATTTATTTAATAAATCTAGAAAATAACATCTAGTCTTGACAATAATACCTGAAACTGCCAATGATTGACATACAAAACCATCTGAGTCACTAATGTGATTGCAGTTTTGGAGAAGATATCTAGCTCAGGTCGTGGATCAGGTTGTAAGTTTGCTCGCTGAGCTGTTAGATTTGTTCTCAGACTTTTTGTCGCCATGTTAGGTAACATCGTCAGTGAGCGTCCAGTGAAGCACTGATGTTCTGTTCCACTTGCTATTTTTGTGTCTTCGTCTGTTGTGGTGGGTGATATCATGTCCAGTTCTGTTTCTGAAAGGTTGGTAAATGGGGCCTGAATCGATGTGTTTGTTAATGGAGTCCTAATATGAATGCCAGGCCGCTAGGAATTCCCATGCGTGCCTTTGTTTAGCCTGTCCCAGGATGGATGTATTATCTCAGTTGAACTGGTGCCCTCCTTCGCCTGTGTGTGTGGATACCAGTGATTATTGGTCATGTCTTTTCATGACTAGTTGGTGCTCATGTATCCTGGTGGCTAGTTTCCTTCCCATCGTGTCCAATGTAATGTTTGTTCCACTCCTTGCAGGGTATTTTGTATATGACATTCATTCTGCTGGTTATTGGTACAGTCTCCTTTAAATTCATCAGGAGCTGTTTCACTGTGGTGGTAGGTTTGTGGGCTACCATGATGCCTAGGGGCTGGAGTAATCTGGTCGTCATCTCCAAGATGTCTTTAATGTATGGCAGGGTGGCTAGTGTCTCTGGGCGTGTTGTGTCTTGTTTCGGCCTGTTATGTAGGAATCTGTGGACTGCACTTATCGGGTACCCGTTGTTCCTGAATACTTTGTATCGGTTAGAACCAGGCGTTAAGACATAGAAACGTAAACGTTAGGAGCTGGAGTAGGCCCTTCAGCCCTTCGAGCCTGCTCCAGCACTCACTATGATCACAGCTGATCATCAAACCTGTTCCTGTTTCTACCACATACCCTTTCATCCCTGTAGCTCTAAGAACTATATCCAACCCCGGCTTGGGACAATTCCACAGGCTTACCCCTCTCTGGATATGAAACTGCCTCTCTTACCCTAATGGTGGGTTTGTTTACAGAATGCAACATGGTGCGTGTCTGACACATACTGAGTACTACACACCCTGTCGCAGTGATCATTCTTTACATGTGTCCCATGTACTGAATTAAGCAACCCACTTCAGCTGTGCATCTTAATGTGACTGACGTCTCAGGATCAAGGAGGTTCCTGGTTTATGTCTTATGGCCACATTAGTAAGACCATAAGACATAGGAGCAGAAATTAGGCCATTCAGCCCACAATGTCTGCTCCACCAATCGTGGCTGATACATTTCTCAACTCCATTCTCCCACTTTCTCCCCATAACCCGTGATCCCTTTGATACTCAAGAACTTATCTATCTCAGTCTTAAATATACTCAATGACCCGGCCTCCACAGCCTTCTGTGGCAGTGAATTCCATAGATTCCCCACTCTCTGGCTGGAGAAGTTTCTCCTTATCTCCGTTCTAAAAGGTCTTCCCTTTACTCTAAGGCTGTGCCCTCGGGTCCTAGTCTCTCCTACCAATGGAAACATCTTCCCACCGTCTACTCTGTCCAGGCTATTCAGTATTCTGTACATTTCAATTAGATCCCTCCTCATCTTTCAAAACTCCATCGAGTATAGACCCAGAGTCTTCAAACATTCCTCATACGTTAAGCTTTTCATTCCTGGGGCCATTCTCATGTGAACCGCCTCTGAACATGCTGCAGGGCCAGTACATCCTTCCAGAGATATGGGGCTCAAAACTGCACACAGATCTCCAAATGTGACCTAACCAGTAAGAGGCAGGTGCCTGTGTTGTGGAAAGAACAAGAGTCCTGTATTGTGACGCAGGGTGCTACTGGAATGCAGTGCGTGGCAGCAGTCAGATTGGGAGCGGCTGGTCAGGGGTCCGATGCTAGTTTTACTGCAGCTCAGTTACGTTAAGCCAGTGTGAGGCAGAAAACGCAGGTACCTCTCTGCGGCGGCTTTCCCTGTGTCACCCATCTCCCTCAGTGGCTGCAGTGTCTGTTCACTCCCTGTGTAAGAAAGGGAAGGGCAAGAAATGGAAAGGGAACCCAGGTGAACAATTCACCCATTGACGGTGGCTCAGGAGCTCTCAGTCTCGTTTTCCCCGTCACCTTGAGAACAGCAGTGTTAGAAATGGATTGACAGAGTCCGACTGTAAGTTGCTGTGTAGAGTCTGGAGATCGAGGGGATACAGAATTGATTCTGACTTCTCATCCTTCCTCCCTGCTGTCTCATGCTGAGCTCTCGAGATATTTTCAGGATCGCCGTGTTCAGAAATGGCATTGTGCACCTCTGGAGTAGATGGGACTTGAACCCAGGGGGTCTCCTGGTCCAGAGGTAGGGGCACTGCCCCTGTGCCACCAGTTTGAGGCAGCAGCCTGTCTGGTGGTGGTGGTTATAATGTGAGTTGTGACATGCTTTTCCTGTGGGTGTTGGCCGTGTTACCCATGATCCAGGGCTGGCTTGGATGTGTGTGAATCGGGCTGTGGACGAGGTACGGAATGGAGATGCTCTATCTTGGAGGGCGTGGGAGGTGGTCAGTTACGGAGCCCCCTGCACCACACCCCAGGGTATCGCAGCGCTGACCCAATGTTGGTTAAAGTGGAGGCCTTTTACAGAAGGACAGTGACGTAAACTGAGCAGTAACCGCAAAAGCGTTGAAACTTGAGAGCAATGATTTCAGCAAGTGTCGTGTGAAATAGCATCTCCTGCGTCACCCAACAAGAAACCTGGCTCATCTCACAGTGTGACCACCACCACCCTGCGTCCCCACCCTCGCTCCCTCTCTCTGACCTGCGCCCCCAGCCTAGCCCTCTCTCTCAGCCCTGCGTCTCCACCCTCGCCCCTCTCTCTCTGACCTGCGCACCCACCCTCGCACTCTTGGCCCTGCGTCCCCCCCCCCCCGCCCTCTCTCTGACCTGCGCCCCCCCCCCAGCCCCCTCCCTCCGC
>NC_057743.1:34615876-34619353 GCF_004010195.1 Chiloscyllium plagiosum
CCCCTCTCTCTGACCTGCGCTCCCCACCCTCACCCTCTCGGCCCTTGGTCCTTGGCTATGATCCTTGCCCTCCTCCCATTGCTCTGCACCCTGTTTCACTGCCATGTATTCCAATCCCTTTACCCCCTCTCTTACTGCTCCCTCAATTGCCTTTCCTTGCTCACCCGGCCCCTCCACCCACATTCTCTTCCCCAACCCTTCACTGAGGCTCCACTTTCATCTCCCTTCCTTGCTCGACTTCCCCAACACCCCTTCCCTGCCTCGTGCTCCCTTTCCTCTCAGTGCAGTGTTTATAAATATTGAGGGGATGGTGGTCCGGCCTTCGATACCCCTCCCACTCCTCTCTTTCAGTTGTTGGGGTGGGGGTGGGGGTGGGGTTGTCATTGTCCGATGGAGTGTCATGCGCACGTTGGTTATTTTCAAAGCCCCTGTCAGAGTATTGACCCAAGTTAGTACTGAGCAGTGCCACCAGGGGGCAGTGGCTGCTTGTGGTTGGCGATACAGTCTCGCAGGTCCCAAGGAAAGCTGCAAAATTAGCAGATCATGAACTGTCAGCGTTTCAGGAGCTGTAGGAATTGAGTTATGACTCAAGCTCTGAACCAGGCACAAGGAGCTCTGCTTAAAGAATGGAAAACATCAAGGTGGGTTCTGCTTTGAAACCCAAATGAATCTTTCTCCAGGTGAATGAGATGTGACAGCCCCTATTGAGCATCTCAGGTTATGATTTCCAGTCCATTTGATTTTTTATTCCCCCGCAGTATAAATTCTAGTTTGGATTAATTGATTCTATCCTCATTGGTGTCCATCAGGTGAAGTTGCTTTAAGGTCTGGATTGAAAGACGGTTCTCAGTTTTGTCATTGGAATGGTATCTTTGTGCAGTGAGAGTTTCTGACAGGGAGATGTGCTAGAGGAGGCTGTTCATGAGTCTTTGGGTCAAATGCAAGGTCCCAGAGCATTCTGGACAGCCAGCTGCAGATGGTAGACTTTCATGTTGTCCTCTTCTGGCTAATTCAATAAAATGGGTCTGAGTGTGTAACTCAGAACTCCTCGGAGGGGAGCAGGAGCTACTTAACGCCATCTCCAGCTGTGACCGACGGTGGGTTTGAAGTTCAGCTGTTCACTCGAGATCCGACGTGACTCTGACTGAAGCAGCTGCCGTCCACGTTACAGCCAAACCTGATTAGAGCCAACAAGGAGGAGGCTGTGGCTTCTCCCCGTCACCTTCAGCTCTTCCAGCAGTTGCTGAAATCGTCGGAATCCAGCCCGGCCGGAATCTGATCCGGATTCAGGCCGAGCAAGTCGGGGGACGCTGCGGGACTCCTCTACCATCGACAATTCCTGACATCAGGATTGTGACCAAAGACCTGCCTGGGTTCATGACAATTGATGCCTTAAGAGTTAGGGCAGGCCATTCAGCCCATTGTAGCTGCTTCCCCAGTCGGTGAGATTCAGCTGATCTACACATCCTCAGGTCCACTGGCAGGGTCGTTCATTTCAGCTTCAGGGACCAGTTGGGGAGGGGGAGGGGGATGGGGATGGGGACAGGGACCGGGAGGGGTGCGGGAGGGGGTCCGAGATGGGGAGAAATGTCTCCACCCAGTCAGGGGTGAGCATGTGGAATTCTCTGCCACTGAAAGCAGTTGAGCTCAAAACATTGAATGCTCAACAAGGAGTTAGATATATTCCTATAGCGTAAGGAATCACAGGATCTCGGGGGGAAATCAGGAACCGAGAACTGGGCTGGACAATCAGCCACGATCATAGGGAATGGAGAGGCAGGTTCACAGAGCTGATAAAGTTCCCTTTGTTCAGTGTTTGTGTGGCTTCCTATAGCGTAAGGAATCACAGGATCTCGGGGGAAATCAGGAACCAAGAACTGGGCTGGACAATCAGCCACGATCATAGGGAATGGAGAGGCAGGTTCACAGAGCTGAGAAAGTTCCCTTTGTTCAGTGTTTGTGTGGCATGTGGTACATGACTGAGGGAGCCGAGGGGTAAGTTTTACACACAGAGGGTGGATAGTGTGTCGAAGGTACTGCCAGAGGAAGTGGTGAATGGAGGTCCAGGTACAGCATTTAAAAGGCATTTAGATAGGGACTTTAAAGGAAAGGTTTAGAGGATTATGGAGAAAGGGAGGGCTGCAGATGCTGGAGATCAGAGTTGAGAGAGTGTTGCTGGAAAGCACAGCAGGTCAGGCAGCATCCAAGGGGCAGGAAAATCAACATTTTGGGCCAGAGCCCTTTATCAGGGCTTTCCTGATGAAGGTGTCCGGCCTGAAAAGTCGATTCTCCTGCACCTCGGACACTGCCTGACCTGTGCTTTTCCAGCAACACTCTCTCGACTTAGAGGGATATGGGCCAAATGCAAGTGAGTGGGACTAGTTTCATTTCAGAAACTTGGTCAGCATGGATGTGTTGGACCAAAGGGTCTGTTTCCGTGCTCTATAACTCTGTGACTCTCGCTGGCTGTGTCTGTCCCATCCACAGCTGCAATTCACCTCCTCATTTCCCTCGCTCCTCTTCCAAGCCTCTCCTTAAATCCCATCTCTCTCGCCCAGCTGGCGGTCATTTGCCCAAATAACCCGTCAGACGACTGGACAGTAGATTTTATTTGACAGTGGGACAGTGTGAGACTGTTCGTTGCAGTAAAGGTGCTATATAAATGAAAGCTGTTGTTGCAGTGAGTTGGTGAAATGCGGTGGTCCAACGTGGCGTTTGGAAAGTTGCGTTGGGAAAACCTGACGGCAGACGTGTCCGTACAGCATCCTGTATTGATGTGCTGTATGTCACTGTGTAGTGACGGGCATGATGTAGACAAGGTTTGACCCTGATGAGTTTCGCCAAGTGAGCTCCCAATGCTAACAGCTTCTGCAGAGTTCTGTGATCTCTGCTCGCTCGGTGGGTTGTTCCCTGTCATTCACCACGTCTCCGTTTGTCCCGGCATTACCATGGAATCCCAATCGGAAGTGACCCAGGTCAGGGGTAATATGGTGGGGTCCAGTGGAGGTGACCCAGTAAATCCTCCTGAGCTGTTGGAGATGCAGTGGGGAGAGCACAGATGAATCATCTTGCACAGTGCGCATGGTTCCCCAAGTCAAACTGAAGTCTGTGAGAGAGTGAGTAGGTGTGTGTGTGGGTGGGTGGGGGTGTGAGAGAAACAATCATGAAAGAAATGGAGAAATAGAGAACTCACATTTTCTGGCATCTCTCAGGCCTTTAGAACGTCCCTAAGTCCCTCTCAATCAGAAAAGTATTTGTTTCAGGTGTAGTTGCAGTTGTAATGTATTTTGTAATTGCCTGTGTGTGTGTAAGTCAGTGTGTGTCTGTGTCTGTGCATGTGTGTATGTGTGTGTCTCTGTGACTGTGAAAGTATGTGTCTGAGTGAATGTATTGTGTGTGTGTGTGTGAGTGATGTCTGTGTGTGTGTGAGTGATGTCTGTGTGTGTGTGAGTGATGTCTGTGTGTGTGTGAGTGATG
>NC_057743.1:34619933-34624339 GCF_004010195.1 Chiloscyllium plagiosum
CTGCTAGAGTGTCCAATCCTTTCATAATCTTATATGTCTCAATCAGATCTCCTCGCAGTGTTCTAAACTCAAGGGTATACAAGCCCAGTCGCTCCAGTCTTTCAGCGTAAGGTAGTCCCGCTATTCCAGGAATTGACCTCGTGAACCTACGCTGCACTTCCTCAATAGCCAGAATGTCTTTCCTCAAATGTGGAGACCAGAACTGCACACAGTACTCCAGGTGTGGTCTCACCAGGGCCCTGTACAGCTGCAGAAGCACCTCTTTGCTTCTATACTCAATTCCTCTTGTTATGAAGGTGACCTGTTGCAAGCGTGTGAAGGCTGCTTCCTCTGTGAAGCAGCCCCTCCCACCATTTTAACAAAATTAGTGCCCCCGTACCACGGAATGGTTACATAGTCAGCGGTGACTTGCCCCCCACCCCCAAAGTCCAGTCTGACTACGTCAGGAGCTGGGCGAAAGTGAGGGCTGCAGATACTGGAGATTAGAGCCAAGAGAGTGCTGGTCAGGCAGCATCCGAGGAGCAGGAAAATTGATGTTTCGGGCAAAAGCCCTTCTTCAGGAATATTTGACTGCTGAGCTCCATGAACCGAGTATGTTGAGAGTAACTGTGCAGTGATTTGCAGCTAGCTATCTGTACCAATCACAAGAGGGAATAGAGAGTCCTCCTCCAACCTGCTCCCACTGCACAACTAATCACCTGGTGTAGGAGTGGCGCTCCGAAAGTTAGTGTGCTTCCAATTAAACCTGTTGGACTATAACCTGGTGTTGTGTGATTTTTAACTCTTCTCCCTGAAGTTGGTGAATCCACAGTGAGCCACTGCACAGTGGGAATCGCTTTGCCGTATCTTGGGAGCCTCCTCTCCCAAGGGCAGGTCATAGGTGCTTGAGTTGAACAGTGTGTCGGCACAGCCTTTTGAGATGTCTCAAAGCCCTGGGCAATTCACCAGCGAGGCCTGTGCAAATTCCGCTGCCCGGGCACCAGCTCCATTATCGGCATCTTCTCTCCAACCCGATCCCCTGGTGTTGAGGCGTTGCTCAGTCACTTGAGCTGGGTCAGGTTGACCACAGCTTCCACGTGACTCCCAGAATGAACTCTCCACTCCAGGCTTTCATTATGACGGGGAGTGCAGAAGAATCTTCCAGAATATCCTTCGTGCCCGAGAAGAATCCAGTGACTCGTGGTTATTTCCTGCTGCAGTCTGCGGGAACTGGGGGAGGGGTGGGGTCTATTGTGTTGAGGGTCTCCAACCCGATAGAGGCCAAGCGAGAGGGTGTGTGAGAACCTGAGAATCCTACTCTGCCCATGCCCCCACCCCCCAACCTCCTCAAGCACTTCCTGCACCAGGGCCTGCAGTTCCAGGGTCATTCTGTTAACACACCTCACGACCCACATGACCCGAGCGGAAAAGGTCACCCTCGATCCCGAGGTTGTAGGTGAGCTGTACAAATTGCGCGAGCCTTACTGGAGACGAGCCGACCATTCAGCCCATCTGGTTTCTGCCGGTATTTGTGTGTCCTCGAACTCGACATCATCAAACTCTTTCAACGTTATCTTCCGTTCCCTTCTCCGTCAAAAGCTCAACGGTTTATCTTCAAAGAGATCTTGGCTTTTCACCTGAATGTGGTAGAAAGTGCCATATTCTCATCGCGCTGAGGAATGAGCTTTCTCTTGACTTCTTCAGTGGGATTTTTTTTTGGTGTTTTAAGTCCTTTGGGTTTGGTGCCCTTCACAAAAGGGCCCCATCAGATCTGTTTCCCACGTAAGATCCCATGCTCAGAGAGTGCTGGATAACTATTTGGATAAAAGAACTGGCGAGGATATGGAGAGAAACAGCAAATTGGCTTTTGGTGGTGATGTTCATTTGAAAAAGTATTGCAAGCACAATGGGCTGAATGGCCTCCTGCTGCACTCAAATCCTTCTGTAATTTTGAAGTGCTAGTACTCGGGCTGGCACGGTGGCTCAGTGGTCAGCACGGCTGCCTCACAGCGCCAAGGACCCGGGTTCGATTCCAGCCTCGGGCGACTGTCTGTGTGGAGTTTGTACATTCTCCCCGTGTCTGCGTGGGTTTGCTCTGGGTCCTCCGGTTTCCTCCCACAGTCCTAAAACTAGATGGATTGACCAGGCTAAATTGCCCTGTAGTGTTGAGAGACGTGCAGGCTAGCTGTGGGATATCCCAGGTTACAGGAATTGAGGATTGGGCAGCTCTGGGTGGGTCAGCGTGGACCCGATGGGCCAAATGGCCTGCTTCCGCGCTGTGGGGATTCTGTGGTTTTTTAATTAGTAAACCTTCAGCTTTCTCACTTCTAGAGAAGGCCCCGACCTGTTCGACCTTCCCCAGAAGTTGCAGCCCTGGATTCTGGTACCGTCCTTTTCGACATCAGTTTGTGCCATCTGAAAGGCCCAGAGATACAGGGCCAAGGTTTTCTGACAGTGTAACCCCAGGCCTGGGACTTGTAACCCATTAGAGAGCAATAAAATCTTGAACAAGAGCTGGAATCCTACCTCCTACCATTTACCACCTTTGTCTGATTTGGCTGTAAACATTGGCATCTTGATCCACATTTTCCTTACTTTTACAGTTTCTGAAATGGAATCACTTTGTAAATGTTGAATCGGTGATGAATCTACTGTTTGTAACAAATATGAAACGTTACAAATATGAAAAGCCACCTGACAGAACTCCAGTCAGCACTAGATTTGAACGCTTTAATAATGACTGGTACATTTTCGTCTCTGACGTGTATGTACTAGGAGAAAGTGAGGTCTGCAGATGCTGGAGATCAGAGCTGAAAAATGTGTTGCTGGAAAAGCGCAGCAGCTCGGGCAGCATCCAAGGAACAGGAGAATCGACGTTTCGGGCAGAAGCCCTTCTTCAGGAATTCCTGAAGAAGTGTATATACCAGCTCTAGCTCCATGACCAGTGTGCTCAGCTCTGAGTTACAGCGTACTGGGTTCAAGTCCCACTCCAGGGCTTGGGTACAAACATGTAGGCTGCCACACAAATTTAGCTCTGATGGGATACTGCATTGTTGGAGATGCTGCTGTTTGTCTGAGGGCTTGTTTGGATGGATGTAAACGGTCCCAGGGGAGGTATCCTCTGTGTCCTGATCAGCATCACAAAAACAAAAGCACACTCCCCAGCTATGCAATGAAACTACTGCATTGGCTGTATAGTGTTTTGAGGTGGTCATGAAAGGTGCTACACAAATGCAAGGCTTTCTTATGTTTTGATTTGAATTGAATTCAATTTATTGTTATGTGTACCGAGGCACAGTGAAAAGCTTTGTCTTGCGAGCAATACAGACAGATCACAGAGTTAAGTAGCATGGATAGTAAATAATAGGTAAACAGCAGCAGAAACAAAGACACAGGTACAGGCGAATGTCAAGAGTTTGAGAGTCCATTCAGTAATCTAACAACAGTAGGGTAGAAACTGTTGTGAAACCGGCTGGTGCGTGTGTTCAGTCTTCTGTACCTTCTCCCCGATGGTAGAGGTTGTAGAAAAATATTGCCAGGGTGGGATGGATCTTTGAGAATGCTGGTGGCCTTTCCTTGATAGTGGGTCCGGTAGATAGATTCTATAGATGGGAGGTTGGCCTTTGTGATTGTCTGGGCCGAGTTCACCACTCTCTGTAACCGTCTCCGATCTTGAATGGTGCAGTTGCCATACCAGGTAGCGATGTTTTGTACGTTTGTTAAAAACATTGACCCTATCTGTTTGGTGATCAGAAGAAACTGCCTCTTAATCCAGACAATTAAGGAGCATTTACAATCAGGGTTTGCCCTTGTTTTTGCTTAGCTGTTCAATCTCTAAATGGCATCAAGGGGGGAGGTTGACTCGAGTGTTGTGAATGCTAACCGTGTTTTCTGCAGCATTCCTTGTAGATCTGGGTCTTGGTAATAGCAGGATCTAACACGACAGGTTACGTTGCCTGTTGTTAGGAGAAGGAGACCAGTGAATGTATTCAGGAGGCTGTTTTCAATTCTGACCGAGCACGAACTTCTGCCTTTGGCAAAAGGCATGCTGAATATTGCAGAGAAATAATCTTCAGCTTTAACCTTTAACATCCAGGAGAATTGTGCTGCTCTGATTCGCTGTCCTGTGCATCCACTTCTGGGCAAACTCCTGCCTTAAGAGATTAGTCACTTCTGTCAGAAATAAAAGCAGAAAATGCTGGAGAAATTTAGCAGGTCTGGTAGCCTCAGTGGAGAGAGGAGCAGAGTCTGACCTGATTCTTCAGAACCGTTCTGGTGAACAGTCACATTGGATTCAAAATATTAACTCTGTTTCTCTCTCTGTAGGTGCTACCAGCATCAACAACATTATGCATTTCTTCTAGCAATGCTTTTCCTCCCCCATTTCCCCCCCCACCCTCCTCCCCCTCCTCTGTCTCTGTTTCTCT
>NC_057743.1:34624504-34655127 GCF_004010195.1 Chiloscyllium plagiosum
CCCCTCTCTCTCGCCCTCCTTTCCCCCTTATCTCTTGTCCTCGCTCCATCCCTCCCTCTCTTGCCCCCACCAAACCGTGCACCCCGGACCAATTCCTTTTTGTAAACTTGCCCACAAGTTTGCCTGGTTGTCGGGCACCCCTACCCGCCCAGACGCTCAGAGTGACGGGTAAGAGAATGGCAGGAAAGCAGCAGCAATGCTGCGGGGAGGGGGAGGGGGACTCCGAGGCCTCACCAGCTGAACCCAGAGCCCGAGCAATCTCAAGGACGTGGCCAATCCGAGTGAACCAGCCAGCCCTCCTGAGCGTCTCCACCCTGTCCACGTCAGTGCCAGCTATTGAGTGAAACCTGAGGGAGAGAGACTGTCTGTGCCCGTCCAGGCTTCGCTGCCACCACATCACATTCCTGCACTGGGGTTGCTCTTGGCTAGTTAGGGCCAGCTGCCCACAGCCTCCCACTGGAGAGCCCTGTGAGAGCTGGCAGCCATCTACCAACTGCGGAGATGTTTGGAAAACGGCCACGAGGTGATTTGAAAGTGTGGGTGGTGTTTTGGTTTCTAACAGGATGGTGGCCTGTAGGGGTTGCATTTCAAACAGGAAGCTCTGCCCACGTGCCTCATGTACTGAGGGAGGACCCTGGTAACTTCCCCTTGTTAAACCACCTCCTCATTTCAAATCATCTGTTTACTTTGAATTGTGGGGAACTCCCCCGACCCCGGTTTAATACTGATGGTTGGGAGGCCTGAACTCAGAGTGGAAGTTTCACAACGTGCCTTCAGTGTGTTTTTTTTTGTTGTTTCTGTTCTCCCTCCAGCCGGGTAACCTCAGATAATTCACTGCAGAATTACTCCAGGCTCTTCCACCACATTCCCGTTTACGGACCCAATCTAGACACGCCTGTAAAGGCAAACCAAGAGCAAGCAAACTGAGATCTCAACATTGCCAGATATTACTGGGCTGGCACAGAAGGGCGGGGGGGAGGTTAAGTGACGATGATGTTAGTAAAAGCAACTTGATGTCACATCGTTTGACCTTTCACCCAGGATCTGATCGGTAGTTCTGGCCTGGGTATTACTTGGTGGGGTCGGTTAGCTCAGTTGGCTGGATGGCTAGTTTGCGATGCAGAGTGATGTCACCAGCGTGGGTTTTGTTCCCGTAACAGCTGAGGTTACCGCAAGGACTGTCCTTCTCAACCTCTCCCCTCACCTCAGATTAAACCACCACTCGTCATCTCTGTCTTTGTCCCTTCTCTCTCTCCCTTGCTCTCTCTCTCCCTCTCTCTGAAAACTTGGAACCTGGAATATCCTGTCACTGTAATTTGAGTTCAGTGTTCCACAACTTGATTCTGGGCTGCTGAGTGATGTCTCTCCCTGTCTGTCTCTCTTGCTGTCTCTGTCTCTTTCTGTCTATCCCTATTTCTGTTTGTCTCCCTTTATCTCTATTTCTCACTTGTTCGCATGTCTTGCTCTGTGTCTCTGCAAACTTGGAACCTGGAATATCCTGCCCCTGTAATTTGAGCTCAGTGTTCCACCTCTTGGCTATAGGCTGCTGAGTGATGTCTCTCCCTGTCTGTCTCTGTTTATTTCTATAACTGTCTTTCTCTCCGTCTTCCTCTATGACTATCTCTCTATCTCTATCTCTTGCTCATTTGCGTTCTCTCTCTATATTGCTTGCCCGCTCGCTCTCTCTCTCATACTCTCACTCGCTCTCTCAATCTGTAACGAGAGAGCTCTCTGTGCTCTGAGAAGACTGTGGTGACCGTATCTTCCCCTTTGACCCCCTGGTATCCATGCTTTGCTGTGATTCCCTCGGGCTCCCTCCTTTCCCTTTGGGGAGTCGGAGAGGAATTTTCCGCAACTTTTCTCTGTCCATTCTGTTTGTTAACGTGAACGAGCCAGCCTTCCTTTCTCCAAAGGTCCCAGTGGCTTTGGAATGCTGAACAGTTTCTGGCCATCCATGCCTGTGACTGGCAAAATGACACTGTGCCTGTGTGTTTGAGAAAACGGTGCTGAAATGTGGCTTGGCTTCTCCCCCACTCTCTCTGTGGCTTCGCAGGCCACACTTTGAGCTGAGCAGAATCCACATTCCTTCAGCCTGGGGACCAGATTTGAAAGTTGGAAACTGGGATTTCCTGTCTCTGCGATTCCAGCTCACAGATTTCCACCGCTTGGCTTTGAGCTGCTGAGCAATGCTCTTTCCAGGCCGCACCGGTCCACGCGCACAGCCCGGCCGCACCGGTCCACGCGCACAGCCCGGCCGCACCGGTCCACGCGCACAGCCCGGCCGCACCAGTCCACGCGCACAGCCCGTCGTGTGCGGCTCCTTGACATCCCTGAAGCTGCAGCTACAGTGAGAGCTCAGACAGCCACCAGGAAGCTGAGGGGGAACATGGCTGCTGCCTAGTGTGGGGGTGAGAATCCTCAAACCATCACACCCATGGGGACCAAATCAGCAGTTATCCAACAACCACAGAACAGTCAGGGCCTAAACATTGGACAGTGTCCCGAAAGAGGTCAAAGGATATTGTGGGGGGGAAAGCAGGAAGCTCAGGTTATTGAGCTGGATGATCAGCCATGATCGTATTGAATCATGGAATAAGCTCGAAGGGCTGAACAGCCTCCTGCTCCTGTTTTTTTTTGTGTTTCTGTGGTAACGGTTAGAGAAAGGTGCTTAATTTTCATTTGCCATGTCACACTTTCTTCCTCAGTCTTTTGTGAGATGCTTGCACATGTCAGCTACATGATCCTCGATGTATCTAATCTGTGTTTATCCCCTTATTAGATACATCATCGGTGTTGTGTCATAGTCATAGAGCCATACAGCATGGAAACAGACCCTTCGGTCCAACTGACCAGAATCCCAAACTAACCTAGTCCCACCTGCCTGCTCCTGGCCCATGTCCCTCCAAACCCTTTCCTAGTCATGAACTTATCCAAATTGTAACTATGCCTCATCCACCTCATCCTCTGCATGTTCATTCCGCACACTAACCACTCTGTGTTTAAAAAAAAATTGCCCCTTGTCTTTTTTTAAATCTCTCTCCCCTCACCTTTAAAATGTGTCCCCATGTCTTGAAAGCCCCCATCCCAGGGAAAAGACAGCTACTGCTCCGGTTTCCTCCCACAGTCCAAAGATGTGCAGGTCAGGGTGGATTGGCCAGGGGAAATTGTACGTAGTGTTCAGGGGTGTGCAGGCTAGGTGGATTAGCCGTGGGGAATGCAGGGTTACAGGGATGGGGCGGGTCTGGGTGGGGACTTCAGAGGGTCAGTGTGGACTCAACAGGCCGAATGGCCTGCTTCCACACTGTCAGGGTTCTATGGAACACCGTAACCAGGTTGATAACTGATCTGGTTGGTGAATGTTCTTCAGGGAAGGAACTGAGCCACCCTTCCATGTGACTCCAGATGTGTGGTGAATTTTTAATTACTGCGAAAACACAGTTCACGAGCAAACAAATGCTGGCTTTGTGAGGTTAGCACCATTCTCCAGCCTTTTGCACATTATTTCTACTTAAATAATCATCGAATTCCTGCTTGAATTCCTCAAATGAGCCTCCCACCACTACACTTTCAGACATTACATTCCAACCCCAAACCACAAGTTGTGGTTGGTTTGCATTTCATTCCCACATGGAAGGTTTGAGTTATAAGGAGAAATTAGAATGGCTGAAACACTTTTTCCCTGGAGCGTATGAGGCTGAGAGGTGACCTTGTTGAGGTACATAGAATCATGACGGGTATAGAGAAAGTGAATGACAGGTATCTTTTCCCTCGGGTAGGAGATTTCATGACTAAGGGGCATATTTCTAAGATGAGAAGAGACAGAAATAAAAAAAGATGCGGGGACGGGGCATTTTGTTTTACACAGAGTGGTTCATGTGTGGAATGAACTTCCTGAGGAAGTGGTGGATGTGGATATTTAAAAGACATTTGGATGAATACATGAATAGGAAAGATTTGGAAGGATATGGGCCAAGCGCAGGCAGGTAGGACTAGTTTAGTTTGGGATTATGGTCAGCATGGACTGGTTGGACCAAAGAGTCTGTTTCCGTGCTGTATGACTCTATCTGTGCCCTGTTGTTCTTGGTGGCACAGTGGTTCGTACTGCTGCCTCACAGCGCCAGGGACCCAGGTTTGATTCCAGCCTCTGGTGACTGTGTGGGGTTTGCACGTTCTCCCGTGTCTGATTAGGTTCCCTACAGGCCCTTCGGCCTAACCAGTCCACACCGACCCTCCGAAGTGTAACCCACCCAGACCCATTTCCCTCTGACTAATGCACCTCACACTATGAGCAATTTAGCATGGCCAATTCACCGGACCTGCACATCTTTGGACTGTGGGAGGAAACCTGAGCACCCGGAGGAAACCCAAGCAGACACTGGAGAATGTGCAAGCTCCACACAGACAGTCGCCCGAGGCTGGAATCGAACCTGGGATCCTGGTGCTGTGAGGCAGCAGTGCTAACCACTGAGCCACCATGCTGCTTGGGTTTCCTCTGGGTGCTCTAGTTTCCTCCCACAATCCAGGGATGTGCAGGTTAGGGTGAATTGGCCATGCTAAATTGCCCATAGTGTTCAGGGATGTGCAGGTCAGGTGCATTAGACAGGGGAAATGGTCTGGATGGGATACTTTTCGGAAGATTGGTATGGACTTGATGGGCCTGATTCCATAATGTGGGGATTCTATGGTACCTTTACCCATGGGGGCAGTTTCTTCCTATCTGCCCTACACAGCAACCTCATTATTTTGAACACCTCGGTTGGATCTCCTGTCAGTTGCCTCCTCCTCCAGGAGGAGCAGTCCCAATGTCTTCAATCTAACCTCCTCAGTGAGACTCCTCATTCCTGGAGCCGTTCACTTTGATTCTCTCTCTAACAGCTCGGTCCCAGCTGCAGTGGAACCCCTTCCTGAACAACTAGTTCACACTCAGTGGAAGAGGCAGAGTACTGCCACGTTTTAGAGGCAGTCGAAGATTATTCTTCTGTGTAAAATGTCCCAGATTTCTGAATAAATAATTAAAAGGGCTATCGCAGCCAAGGTTGTACGTTGTCTATTTTAATCCACTGCACAGCGCAATCCTCAGTGGAGTAGTCAAGCAAGTTAAATCAGTTGTGTGTTTATTTCAATTCAGCTGCACCAAGGATAAATCAGGGACGCGCTTTGTTGTAGTCCAGTTATCATTTTCCTCCTTGAGAAGTTTAGTAATAATTGCAAATTTTAAGCTGTTGTTGTTTTTATACTTGTAGTTGCTTCTGATTTAATGTTGGCTCACTATCTGTGAAGAGTGATTTTATTCCCTGGGAGCGTGGTGTGTCTAAATGCCATCTTAGTCCCATGCGGGCAATAGTGTGTGATGAATCTGTCTCTCTGGTACGTTGCTTATTTAAAGTGGACGATGGCGTGGTTCTGGTGGTCATTGTCTTCATCAGAAGAATGAGCCAAAGGGACTGGAGTCACAAATACTCTGCTGTCTCTTGTTGCTCCCTAGTGGTAAAAAAGACTGGAACAGCAGGGCACAGTTAGACAATAGGTACAGGAGTAGGCCATTCTGCCCTTCAAGCCAGCAGGGAAACAGGCCCTTCGGTCCACCCAGTCCATGCCAATCATAACCCCAAACTAAACTAGTCCCCCCCCCCAGACCCTTCAGTCCAACTTATTCATGCTGACCTGACATCCCATTGTGATCTAGTCTCATTTGTCAGCACTTGGCCCTATGCCCCTCTAAACCCTTCCAATTCATATATGCATCCAGAAGCCTTTTAAATACTATAATTATATCAGCCTCCACCACTTCAGCTGGCAGCTCATTCCATACACGTACTATCCTCTGCGTGAAAAAAGTTGCCCCTCAGATACTTTTTAAATCTTTCCCTTCTCACCCTAAACCTACGCCCTCTAGTTTGGACTCCCCCACCCCAGGGAAAAGACCTTGTCTGTTTACACTATCCATGCCCCTCATGATTTTATCAACCTATTTAAGGTCACCCCTCAACCTCCGACACTCCAGGGAAAACAGCCCCAGCCTCTCCTAATGACATCATTGCATGCTTTCTGAATATTTATATCGCATCCACTCCTGTCTTGTCCGTCCTGCTAAGTGGTGTTCCCCTGAGGTCTCCTTTGGCCTTCCATGTGTCTTACAAGTCCTTTCTTTAGTGTAGTGAGCAAACTTCGTATCGCACTCTCAATGTCCAAGTCCGTGAGGACCCTTTACTGACCCCTGGGATGCACGACGTGCAAGCAGTTCTCCAGCTCAAGCGTTAAGCATCACCCTTTGGTTCCAGTCAGTCCGACAGCTCTGTTGCCAACCTGCTATGTCATCTCATGGGGCATTTGTCTAGAACAAGCCTTCCGAGAGACCTTGTACTGAATGCCCCCAAAATCCCCCAACTTTATATCCACAGTATTCCCTTGGTCAGTACAACCAGCCAGTTCCTTCATGTACATCCATCGCAGCATGCCCTCAGCAAGCACACATTGCCTTGTCTTTGTTGTCCCATGTGGAGTTAGCTGGATGCTAATTTGGTATGAATTCGGGGAAGGGTAAATTCCTGTATGTTTTGTTGTTTCAGTAGCTTGTTGCCATGACGACAGTGAGCAGGTGGGGGGGGGGGAAACCATTGGAAATTCACTCCCATGGATTCTTAAAGTGCCCTCGGGTGAAACAAATTGGTCCTTATAACCACGCACGTTACCTTAACTACACTCAGATCCAAAGGAGCACTCTTCTCGAAGGCAGATCTTAAATATTGCGATCTTTTCTGTTTCTCTCTCTACAGTTCAGTCTTTGCCCAGATTTCTACCCAGTTACATCAAGCCAAATCCCTTCCTGCTTTTTCATTTTTAGCCTTTGTCCAATCCTGCACTTTCTCCTTTGACTCTCTATTACCTTGTTCTATTCTTAAACCGAATTGAATCCTATCGGAGCTGATATTTCCAAATTGTGTTCCTACTGTTACAGCATGTGTGTGTCCACCTTCCATTTCCCAGAGCAAATGCATACAGTGCTCTTTTCTCTGTCAGTGCAGAAAAAAATGTTGGTCCAGGAATGAAACAGTCTTAGTGCATTTTACAAACGTTCCCTACCTCGCCTGCAATTGAAATCACATTGTGATTGCTATGTTCTCGACATCTTGGCAACCATCTGCAAATTTTCCCAATCGAGAAGCTATCGTCTGGCGGTTCTAGTCCGCTTAAGAATTGCCACATTTCCCTTCCTGCTCTTAACTGAATGTGGATTAATTTTAACATAACTGTGTAGAGTACTTTCATATTCTGTGCTGTGATAGGTTCCTTTCCCAATACTGCCATCCTTTCTCCCTTTTACCTGTCTTTCCTGCAGGTTGCACAGCTAGAAATATTGAACTTGTCGATCCTCAATTACAATTTTGTTCCTCTCCATTTATCCACGTTCGTAAGGCTTCCAGCTCTCATTTGGGTGTTTTCTGGATTCACATGCTTTGTTTCAATCATTCCTTTTTGTTGGTTTTGTTTCTTTTTTGAAACCTCTTCCTTAGCTCTAGCGTTTTTGTCTTGTCTGTTTTCTTTGGACTGTTCCGGTGTTCCCACGCCCAGTTCAGCTGTTGCTCTGCCATTTATAATTTACACTCTGGAAGGAAAATGGCTTCAGCTCAGTTCACCCATCCTGTCCCAATCAATAATATCCTTGAACAGTTCCAGTATAGCAAGCATTCTGCCTCTTCCTCTTACGCCACTTCCTCAACTACAAATTTATCTTAATTATCTTTCTCTTTGGAAATGGATGACAGCATGGGACTGCAAGTCATCCTGAGACTATTACCCTTCAACTAATGTTGACACTGTGACCTCTGTTTGAAACGTGCATTTTAGGTGCATGGACATTTTGTTCTATTTGGAGAGTGAGTCTTGGATACGCACAACATGTTCCTGTGAAACATCTGCAGTCAGCCAAAGGGCTTGCTGCTATGTGCTCCGTATGTACCAATGCCTCACCAGCTACCAGAAGAGTCCCAATGAGCATTGGGCAGACAGCATGTTGGACAGGCGCATGTTGGATTTTGAGGCTTGAGATTGTGGCCTTGCAGCTGAGCTGTGATTGCATTAAAAATACACCTCCTTGGTCATGTGCTCCGAAAGAAAATATCTCGAAACTTCCTGTGCTGATAGTTAACAAGGCCTATCATTCAGTGAGTTCGTTACTGATCGGTGTCCTAATCCCATCCACTCTGGCTCCATATCCCTTAAAATTGACATGTCAAGCAACAGTGTATTTGAAATTATTGAGTTACGATCTGCTTTTTATTTTGGAATGGAGTTCCACTCTTTTCTTCACCTGATGGATGGGCAATGTTTCCCGCATGACTTCAGTCTGATTTTAGAGTTATGTCACCTTATATTTCTCTTCTCTATCTTTTCATGAAGTCATCTAGCACTGAAACAGACCCTTCGGTCCAACCAGTCCATGCCGACTATAATCCCAAACTAGACTAGTTCCACCTGCCTGCGCTTGGCCCATATCCCTCCAAACCTTTCCTCTTCTCAAACGAATGAAAAATGTTTTAAGTTTTGTCACTGTACCTGCGTCCACCACATTCTCTGGCAGTTCATTCCACGCACGAACCAATCTCTGTGTAAAAAAGGTTACCCCTTGTCCTTCTAAATCTTGCTCCTCTCACCTTAAAAAAAACCTGTCCGCTCATCTTGAACTCTCCCCACCTGAGGGAAAAGGCTCCTGTCATTCACCTTATGTATACCCGTCATGATTTTCTAAACCTCAAAAAGGTTATACCCCAATCTCCTATGCTGGAAAAGGTCCTGGTGTTTCAACTCCATCCAAAATCCAAAACAAAAAATGTTCAATCACAACACTCCAGGGAATACCCATCTTGTGTACAGAATCTCTCCCCATTATCTAAATCTTGGGGCTGTGGTCCCATCCTGTTACATACATTTTAGCATGTCCAACTCCGGTCTAGATGTTTCTGCTTGGTGTGAATTGAATGCTGTCAGCTATTTCCTGAAGGAGTAATGATGTGAAGGAGCCAGTGTTGGACTGGGGTAGACAGAGTTAAAAATCACACAACTCCAGGTTATACTCCAACAGGTTTAATTAGAAGCACTAGCTTTCGGAGTGCTGTTGCTTTGTCAAGTACCCGGTGAGGCGGGATCATAGGGCACAGAATTTATAGTAAAAGATCAAAGTGTCACACTTTGTGATGCAGTGAACTAACCTAGATTGCTGTTAAGTCTTTAATCGAAACCCGCCTTCCCTTTCAAAGTGATAAAAGACTTAACAGCAATCTAGGTTTGTTCAATGCATCACATCAGTTGGATGACACTTTGAGCTTTTACAATAAATTCTGTGTCCTATGATCCTGCCCCACTAGCTACCTGATGATGAAGGAGCAGTGCCCTGAAAGCTTGTACTTCCACATAAACCTGTTGGACTATAACCTGGTGTCGTGTGATTTTTTTGTTTAACTGAAGGAGTACGTCGTTTCTTCCAGCGAGACGAACAGTCTGGCTACAACACTGAGGGCTACAAATGGGTCATCTTTATTTTCCATGAGAAAAGAAATGGCGAGATTGTGATGCAAGTTGACACTCGTCTTAATTACAAGCAGTGCGGCTAAAAGGAATTGATGATTAATATTACGAGGTCAGTTATGGGGGAGTGTAGCCAAGATTAACCCATAGCTTGCTGGTCAATGGAGGGAAATTTCTGTCTCCTTCAGCTGAGCAATTCTGTGCACTTTATGCTCATGCAGTATGACTGTAAACATGTGAATTTTCCAGTAGCAACTTCATCAAACACACAGAACAGTTTACTGCTGTGATAGTAACCTGATCTCTAAAAGAAGTGTGTATCTCTGCTTTATGTTTAACCTAGTTGCCTTTCATCTTCTTAGTGTCTCCTCTCAATGTGAAGGTGAGCACTACTCCAAAAATATATGCGTGGTTGCAGCTGCCACCTTAACCAATGGTGGTTGTTAAATTCGCTTACACTGTGCATTGATATAGCGCCTTTGATGTAGTGAACTGTCTCAAGGCACTTCACAGAAGCAATATTAAACGAGGTTTGATCCTGAGGGCTTGATGCTGACTTGCTCAAAACCTGTTAACAGAGTTAGAACCTGGCCCGAGTCAATGAAGTATTAGAACAGGCCACTGGATATTTGGTCAAAGGGGAACCACGAGTGAGAATGGAAATGCTTGGGGGGAGGGGGTGGGCATTCCAAACCTTGGATAAATAACAAGGATGGAAGCCGTGTGCTCTAGGAGGGCTGAACAGTGGAGTTTATTCCTGATAACTGTGAGGTGATGCATTTAGGGCAGGCGAGCAAGGCAAGGAGAGAACTCAATACACTGTTGGACTCGCCATAGCTTCTTGAGGGCAGCAGGGCAAGATGTTTAAAATAGCCAATGGAAAACTTGCCTTTGTTAGTCGAGGCATTGAGTATATGAGTGTTAGAGCTGTGTAAGATGTTGGTTAGGTCACAGTTGGAGCACTATGTGCAGTTCTGATCAAGGTTGGGGGCGGTGGGTGGGGGGGGGGGGGAGGTGGGGGGGGGTTGATGGCTGGCTGGTAATGTTGCTGTACTATTAATCTAGACACCCAGGTAACATTCTAGGGACCTGGGTTTGAATCCCACTTTGGCAAATGGTGGAATTTGAATTTGATATAAGGATTTGGAGTTAAGAGTCTAATGATGACCATGAAACCACTGCCAATTGTTGGGGAAAACCCATCTGGGTCACTAATGTCCTTTAGGGAAGGAAACTGCAATCCTTATCTGGCCTGGCCTAATCTGGGTCTCTAGATTAACAGTACAGTGACAATTCCACCCGGCCATCACCGCGTCCCCCCAGTGATCAAAACTGCGCACAGTACTCCAACTGTGCCCTAACCAACATCTTGCACAGCTCTATCATGATCTCCCTGCTCAGATATTCCCAACCCACAGCAATTTGGGTGACTCTTAACAGCCCTCTGGGCAATTAGGGATGGGCAATAAATGCTGTTCTAGCCAGTGATGTCCTCAATGTTGAATGAATAAACAAATAATTTGACTGAAAGGATGTGATTGCATTAGAGAGGATGCAGAGGAGGTTCACCATGATGTTGCCTGGACTGGAGAGATTCCGTGCTGAAGAAAGACAAAGCAGACTGGATTGTTTTCCTTGGAGCAGAGACATCTGAGGGAGAACCTGATTGTGACATATACAATTCTGAGGGGCATCGATGGGGTGGATAAGAAGGAGCTTTTCCCCTTCATTAAGGGACCAAAAAGCAGGGGCATATTTAAGGTAAAGGGCAGGAGATTAGAGGAAACTGAATTGAACTGAATTTATTGTCACATGTACTGAGGCACAGTGAAAAGCTTTGTCTTGCGAGCAATATAGGCAGTTCACATATTTACTTATCTATGCTATTTAACTAGTAGGTAAACAGCGGCAAAAACAAAAACACAAGTACAGGCGAATGTTAAGAGTTTGTGAGCCCATTCAGTAATCTAACAACAGTAGGGTGGAAACTATTTCGAAACCGGCTGGTGTGTGTGTTCAGGCTTCTGTACCTTTTCCCTGGTGGTATAGGTTGTAGAAAAACATTGCCAGGGTGGGATGGGTCTTTGAGAATGCTGACGGCCTTTCCTTGACAGCGGGCCTGGTAGATGGATTCTATAGATGGGAGGTTGGCCTTTGTGATTGTCCGGGCTGAGTTCACCACTCTCTGTAACCGTCTCCGATCTTGAATGGTACAGTTGCCATTTAGTGATACAGAGCTGAAAAATGTGTTGCTGAAAAAGCGCAGCAGGTCAGGCAGCATCCAAGGAGCAGGAGGATCGACATTTCGGGCATAAGCCCTTCTTCAGGAATGAGGAAGGTGTGCCAAGCAGGCTAAGATAAAAGGTCGGGAGGAGGGACTTGGGGGAAGGGCGTTAGGAATGCGATAGGTGGAAGGAGGTTAAGGTGAAGGTGATAGGCCGGAGAAGGGGTGGGAGGGGGGGGCGGTATACATCCAGTCAGAATGCTCTCAATGACGCACCTATAAAAGTTGGCAAGGGTATTCACCGTCATGCCCAAATTTCCTCAACTACCTGAGGAAGAAGATTGGGCCTTTGTAACCAGTGCATCCACGAAAGGTTGTTATGGATGACCACTCCTAGGAGCTTGACACTCTCCACTCTTTCCACCTCTGTCCTGTTAATGTGTAGGGGGGCATGAGTTACATCCTGCGGAAAGTCAATAATGAGTTCCTTGGTTTTGCTGGCATTGAGAGCTCGGTTGTTCTCAGTGCACCATTTTTCTAGGTCTTCCACCTCCCTTCTATAGTTTATTTTGACGCTATCTGAAGTTCGACTGACCATGGTGGTGTCATCAGCGAACTTGTAGATGGCATTAGACTGGTATTTGGCAACGCAATCATGGGTATACAGTGAGTACCGTAAGGGGCTGAGTGTGCACCCTTGGGGGGCTTCAGTGTTGAGTGCTAGTGAGGATGAAATATTGTCCCCAATCTTCACTGATAGTGGCCTGTGGGTCAGGAAACTGAGGATCCAGTTGCAGAGAGTGGGGCTTAGTTCGAGATCACTAAGTTTAGTAATCAGTCTTGAGGGGAGAATAGTGTTGAAGGCTGAACTGTAGTCAATGAGTAGGATTCTTACGTAGCTGTTCTTGGTGTCAAGATGTTCTAGGGAGGAGTGAAGGGCAAGTGATATGGCATCTAACGAGGATCTTTTGGTCCGATAGGCAAATTGGAGTGGGTCAGGAGTAGTGGGGAGGCTGAAGTTGATTAATGCCATGACCTTCCTATAGCAGGGTGAGCAGAACTGTACACAGTACTCCCGAAGAGACCTCACCAATTTTCTGTACAACGTGATGTCCCAACTTCTATACTCAATGAAGGCAAGTGTGCTAAATGCCTTCTTAACCACCCTGTCTATCCGTGATGCAAATTTCAAAGAATTATGTCCCTCAGTCCTTAGGACTCTCTCTTCTTCCCAGGGCCCGACCATTAATTGTATAAGACCAATCCTTGTTTGTATTCCCGAAATGCAATACTTTGCACTTATCCCAATTAAACTCCCATCTGCCCCTCGGTGATGTCAAGAGGCCGAGAGCAGACCAGTGACTCTGACAACTGCTGATAAGCCATGACACCAAATATGAAAATAAGGCTAATTAAAGGGTGGCACGGTGGCTCAGTGGTTAGCACTGCTGCCTCACAGCTCAGAGCCACACTCTCCCAGGCATCTCTAGGACACCCGCACCCACAAACCCCACTGCCCTGTGGCTGAACGCTTCAACTCCCCCTCCCACTCCATCAAGAACATGCAGGTCCTGGGCCTCCTCCATCGCCAAGGTGTTACCACCCGACCCCTGGAGGAGGAACGCATCATGTTCATCATTGGGACCCTGCCACTACACAGGATAAATGTGCATTTCAACAGCTTCCTCATTTCCCTCCCTCCCCCCCACCCCCCTCACATTTATCTCTCAGCCCCAGGCCACAAGCCTCTTTCCTGATGAAGGGCTTATGACCAAAACATCAATTCTCCTGCTCCTCGGATGCTGCCTGATCTGCTGTGCTTTTCCAGCACCACACTCTCGATTGCTGCCTTATAGCGTCAGGAACCCGGGTTCGATTCCAGCCTTGGGCGACTGTCTGTGTGGAGTTTGCACATTCTCCCCCTGTCTGCGTGTGCTCCGGTTTCCTCCCACAGTCCAAAGGTGTACAGGTTAAGGTGGAGTGGCCATGCTAAATTGCCCATAGTGTTCCCCTAGGGATGTTTACATTGGGTGGATAAGCCATGCGGGATGGTAACAAGGATAAGGTAGCGGGGTGGGTCCAGGTGGGATTTTCTTCAGTGGGGTCAGTATGGACTCGATGGGCCAAATGGCCAGTTTCCACACTAGGGACTCTATAAAAAAAAAAGGCAACATTCAGGGCCCAGTTAAATGTGTAATTATCATCTTGTGCCCTCCTGGTCCACCAGGCAGCTACACTCATTAATCTGAAGCCGAGGAGGAGAAGGATCAATGAGCAGATAAATCCAGTGACAGGACTTAATAAAATAAAATGCATTTCAAATGCAAATGTGAAACATTTACACGTTAAATTTTATTGGAATCGGGGTTAAAAATGACCAAGCAGCCTTAAAGGTTTAAGCTGATTTGTTGCATGCCTTCTTTTATGTAATAACCCTGTATAAAGACAACGCAGGCGTGTGTGTGTGTGTACGTGTGCGTGTGTACACGTGTGTGCGTGCACGCGTGTGTACACGTGTGTGTGTACACGATTAATACTGTTGGGGAACAGGAGTGATTATTTTCTGCCTTGAATTTGTTTTTCAGGTTGGTGCCCACAGCCCGTTTCTTCCCTCTGCGATTACACTGTGTCCGTGCACTGACTCTGCTCTCCGACTGTACCCACACCTTCATTCCAGTCATGCCTTTCATTCTGGAAGTAAGCCTGCACCTTGATTGATGCTGAAAAGATTAATTTGTGGGGGCTGCTGTGTTTCTATCCTGCAAATAGCACCTTTTTTTTTTTGGTGAATGCTGAAGAACTTTCGTTTGTTTGTCCATTTGCTAAATGAGTGTTTAACTATAAGCAGCACGGTGCCTCAGTGGTTAGCACTGCTGCCCCACAGCACCAGGGACTCGGGTTCAATTCCAGCCTCGGGCAACTGACTGTGTGGAATTTGCACATTCACCCTGCGTGGGTTTCCTCTGGGTGCTCCAGTTTCCTCCCACAGTCCAAAGATGTGCGGGTTAGGCAGATTGGTCATGGGAAATTGCCCCCATAGTGTCCAGGGTGTGTAGGTTATGTGCATTAGTTGGGGGAAATGTAGAGTAATAGCATAGGGGAATGGGTCTGGGTGGGTTACTCTTCATAGGGTCAGTGTGGACTTGATGGCCTGTTTCCCCACGGGAGGCATTTTATGAAAAAACTCTTTCAAAGCTGTGCTTAGAGTCATAGAGATGTTGCAGTATCACACAGGTCCTTCAGCCCATCGCATGTCAGTCAAAAACAAACACCGAACTATTCTAATCCCATTCTCCAGCATTTGGCTTCACAAGTGCCTATCGAAATGCTATGAGAGTTTCAGCTCTGCCGCACTTAAAGACAGGGAGTTCCAGATTCACACTACCCCATCTGAGTATTCCATCACCCTCCTGACGTGTGCCTTGTCAATGGTGGACAAGCTTTGAGGAGTTGGGAGATGAGTTACTCGCTTGCAGTATTCCCAGTGTCTTCCCAGTACTCTCAATGTCCCCCACCCCAATCTCTCATCCTTTTACAGAGTGGGGGGGGAGTGGATCAGCGTCAACATGACTGAAGTGTAGGAGATTGAGGGGTGACCTTATGAGGAGGTGTCTTTTCAGCATTTTTCTTTCTCTAACATCTGCCATAAATTAACCCAGTTTGACAATGATTCCACACTCTCTCGTATTCTCCTTCCAATTTCTCTTACGGATGAGTTTTTAATCACAGATTATAGTTGCTGACTACTTCATCAAGTCTGCTTATTGTTGATGAGTGACTAATACTCTGCAGTTTTCTTGCTATTCTTTTTGGGCTGTTTCTATTCAATTGCGTTTGCATGGATACATGTCAAGTACTTTGTGATTGTCAGTCGTACTCTGTTATATTTGTGTGTAATTTAGCATCCTTTGGGCGCAGCACGGTAGCTCAGTGGTTAGCACTGCTGCCTCACAGCACCAGGGGCCCAGATCCAATTCCAGCCTTGGGTGACTGTCTGTGTGGAGTTTGCACATTCTCCCTGTGTCTGCGTGGGTTTCCTCCGGATGTTTCAGTTTCCCCCCACATTCCAAGGATGTGCAGGTCAGGTGAATTGGCCATGCTAAGTTGCCCGTAGTGTTAGGTGCATTAGTCGGAAGGTAGTGGGTTTGAGGGGGTTACTCTTCAGTGGGTCGGTGTGGACTTGTTGGACTGAATGGCCCGTTTCCTCACTGGAGGAAATCTAATCTAATCCTGGGGTTGATACCATCATTGGAGATTCATAGTGTGTGCATCATTTGGAAGTGATTTCCAGTGATGTTCCAATTACTTTTGAAACTCCTGCTGATGAATTCGGTAATATAACGTAATGTGATGATGTAGAGGTGCTGATGTTAAACTGGGATGGAGAAGATCAGAAGTCAAACGACACCAGGTTATTGTCCCACTCCTGAACCAAAAACATGTGTTTTCAAATAAGCCTGTTGAACTATAACCTGGTGCCATGTGACATTTGATAATGCAGCGCATGATATATAATAATGGGTAATCTGGAGAATGGAGAAAATCTTGTCATGGTTTAGTCTCAGTACATTGCAGACCTCCTTCTAAATGATAACTGTGAAGGCAGTGGTACTATGAGTCCTGGTGATTCCTGTGTGCTCTGAGTTTCATTTGCACCTCTCACTCAGAAACTGGCAGTAAACAAAAGAAGTTTGTGGGTGGCACGGTGGCACAGTGGTTAGCACTGCTGCCTCACAGCGCCAGAGACCTGGGTTCAATTCCCGCCTCGGGCGACTGACTGTGTGGAGTTTGCACATTCTCCCCGTGTCTGCGTGGGTTTCCTCCGGGTGCTCCGGTTTCCCCCCACAGTCCAAAAATGTGCAGGTTAGGTGAATTGGCCATGCTAAATTGCCTGTAGTGTTAGGTAAAGGGGTAAATGTAGGGGAATGGGTCTGTGTGGGTTGCGGGTCAGTGTGGACTTGTTGGGCCGAAGGGCCTGTTTCCACACTATAAGTAATCTAATCTAATCTAATCAAAAGTTCCAGAATAGAATTGATCTATTACTACTTTCCTGCAGCAGTTCTAAGAAGCTGTCTTTAAACTCTACACACACTCTTGCCCGTTTAAGCAGCTTGGCTTCACTGTTACCTGCTTTTTCAAGAGTAAATCTGTTAATCCTCTCCAATAGCTTCCAGCAGCCTCACCTGCCAAAACCGAGCTGAAAGTCCACATATACCACATCCACTGCATCAACCTTGTCAACACTTTAAACAATTGTATCACTTTTTGCAAACACGGCCATTATGAAATCTTGTTTTGGTTACTTTTATAAATTTCGCTTCAGCCAATGATTGGTTACTTCCTCTTTAAAGATTCCAACTCTTACCTTGCTACACCTATTAAGCTAAGCCAGTTTAACTCCTGTTACCTTTTCAGAGAAAGCCTGTTACACAGGGTGGGATTGTGACACTGTTTCTTTACAGTACAAAACAAAAGGCAGCAAAAAATTGTTGCTGACGAATCTCTGAGGAATAAGGGCACCAACTATCATTGCTTCCTAAATGTGGCATTGTTGGCGCAGAGCTAGTTTTTATAATTGGAAAGTCCCTGGGCCTGAAAAATGTGGTGTTGGAAAAACACAGCAGGCCAGGCAGCATCCGAGGAGCAGGAGAATCGGCGTTTCGGGCATAAGCCCTTCTTCCTGAAGGTCTCCAGCATCTGCAGTCCTCACTTTCTCCAAGTCCCTGGGCCTGACAATCCACATGGATTCATGCACTTTCAGCTTGGGGTGGTATTTTGAGCAGCAGCCATGATCTCTGTCCCCCTATTGTAATGTTGAAAATGTTCCCATGCATTGGTAATGGAGTTCCTGGCACTGTCCACACTTGGGCCAATGTTAATACTGTCTCCATTATGGCCTCACCATCAAAGTTCTCAATCAGTCTGATGTACCAAGGGGTCTCACTGCTGCACTCTGGCATTTTGTAAGTTGAAATGGTGTGAGCCAGGTACAGTTACGAAAAGTACATGATGACTTAAAACAAAGCTGAAGTATTTTATTTGCCAGACTATCAGACCAGGACGGATATTTGAAGGAGGTATGAGTGTAGTCTTTGGACTGTAAGGCAAGATATTCAGCTGCATTTTTCCATAAAGCAAGTGTGTCCAATGATCCAGCAAATGCAGAAAATCTGATTCATTGTCTCGGAACAGAACATTGAGTGAATAAACTGAAGGGTTGGCCCAGTTCTGTCTTGTTTTGCTTCTAAATGTTGGTATGTAGCATATATAGAAAATCTGAGGGAAATCATCTTTTAGATGACATTGCCCAATAAACTATTGCGAAAATCTTACAATTATTCAGAAGTTATTTTCATATTTGAAGTTTGATGATAAATCATTTTTGTTTGTTTTGAGTGGTGCTGGAATACTATGGAAGAATTCTAGAACTTGAGCTTTGCAGGAAATAGGGAGCTTTTTAGGTGAAAGAAAGTGTTCTATGGTGCCCAGTGTATGTATGTGTTGGCCAGATGTACAACAGTTTCAAAGTAGGAAGTTTCTTCCATTTCATCTTGCAGTTTGTCTTCCATCCCTAGTTAGCTGCAGTGTGGCAGGTTGCTCGTATGTTTGCCTTTTGAGTCATGACATTCTTGGTCATGTGAGATCTTCATTTAGGCAAATGCTTCAGGATGGTGCTGTGGGAGCACTGCACTGTCAGAGGTGAAGGTGGCCATTGTCGTTCCTCCCGGCGACTAGAAGCAGCGAATATGCTTCCTTACGGCGCAATCAGAGGTGGCGGATATGGTTCCTCCCGGCGCTCGAAGGCAGAATGGTATTAGCAGCAAGAGTGGGTCAGAACGTAGCTCACCCTGGTGACCAACACAAGACTTGCAGACTGACCTGGCCCGTCCAGGCCGTGGCTGCATCAGTGGCTGTGCATTCCAAACAACCTTGACAGAGAGAACAACTTTCAACTTTGTGATCCGAATGTTTTTCTTCCTTTTTGGCTCTCTGTTATTTCTGAAAAATTCTGGTTTTTATAACCAAGATGGCGCTGGAGAATGGCGACTTTGACCGTTTTTCACTGGACTCCTGCGTTCCTATACTCGGGTACACGGGGCAACAATATCTAATTCTAATCTGCCTGTTGGGGTGGCTGTGAAAGATCTCAGTGCCTTATTTTGAAGAAGTGCAGGGGAGATTTTCAAGATGTTCTGGTCAATATTAATCCATCAGGTAACATCACAGTACAAGTGATCTGGTTATTCTTGCTGGTTCACGTGATTTGCTGTGCCCAAATTGGCTGCTGCTTTGCAACACTTTACCCTGGAAAGCAATCCAAGAGTCCGATGGTCATGTCAGGTACCGGAGGTTGCAAGCTTTTTCTATCTCTTTCAGTTCGAAGAGAGTTCTCGTTATACTTTAGTGCGAATTACCTCAGACCAACCTTCGATATTTATTTAATGCCACTTTCTGTGTAATGTGTATTACACAGTTTACAGCACAGATATAAAAGCTTGGGGCAAATTGAACTATAGTGATGTTTACTCTCGAACTTCACCTCCCTAATTCACAGAGTCATGGCGATGTACAGCACGGAAACAGACCCTTCAATCCAATTCGTCCATACTGACAGATGTCCTAAACTAATCTAGTCCCATTTGCCAGCATTTGGCCCATATCCCTCTAAACCCTTTCTATTCATGTATCCAGCCAGATGCCTTTCAAATATTGTACCAGCCTCCACCATTCCACCTAGCAGCTCATTCCATACATGCACCAACCTCTGCGTGAAAAAAGTTGCCCATTAGGTCCCTTTTATATCGTTTCCCCTCTCACCCTAAACCTATGCCCTCTAGTTTTGGACTTGCCTACCCTGTGAAAAAGTCTATTTAAACTATCCATGCCCCTTATGATTGTATCAGCCTCTATAAGGTCACCCCTCAGCCTCCGGCGCTCCAGGGAAAACAGTCCCAGCCTCTTCAGCCTCTCCCTGTGGCTCAAATCCTCCAACTTGGCAACGTCTTTGTACATCTTGTCTGAACTCTTTCAAGTTTACCAACAATAGGCTGGAGACCAGAATCGAACACAATATTCCAAACGTGGCCTCATCAATGTCCTGTACAGCTACAACATGATCTCCCTATTAGAAATTCCTACTTTCTATGTTACTGGGGAGAAACTCTTTTCTGTGGCAGATGGCCCTGGGAACCAGGAGTTATGTATTAAAATGGAATTGAAAAAGATGTTCTACTCTCCTATTGTGTTCCTTAACATTGAATCGCCACTTTAAAAAAAATTCATTCACAGCCCTTATATTGGCTCACTGAGTTGCCTGGGTACAACGTAGTTGAAGATCAGATTAGATTAGATTCCCTGCAGTGTGGAGACAGGCCCTTCGGCCCAACAAGTCCACACCGACCCTCTGAAGCATAACCCACCCAGACCCACTCTCCTACCCTTTATTTACCCCTGACACTATGGGCAATTTACATGGCCAGTTCACTTAACCTGCACATCTTTGGACTGTGGGAGGAAACCGGAGCATCCCGAGGAAGCCCATGCAGACACGGGGAGAACATGCAAACTCCACACAGTCAGTCGCCCGAGACTGGAATCAAATCCAGGTCCCTGGCCCTGTGAGGGAGCAGTGCTAACCACTGAGCCACCGTGCCGCCCAAATTACGAGCTGGTTTAGGACATAGGACAGCACAGCACAGGACCAGGCCCTTTGGCCCACCATGTGCCGAACATGGCGCCAAATTAAATTAATCCCTTCTGCCTGCCGTTGGTCCATATCCCTTCATTCCTTGCGTAGGTTTATTGAACAGATAAACTGATTAACTTTGCAGTTACAGAGTAACTTGTGTACGTATCCCGAGTCAAACTTGCCATTGCCTGTGCTCCTCTGGGCTGCTGGTTATTCTGGTCCTTGGCTCATTCGCAAACTCTGCTCTTAAAAACAAACGGAGGAGAAATAGTTTCACGTGGGCCATTACAGGGTGCACTCCCTTAAAATGAAGCTGCTGGATCCAGATTACCCCAGGAGCATGCAAACGATCGCAGCGACACAAGCAAGTAGGACTGACTTATGAGATTCTGAGAAAAGCAGCGAAGTGGGGGAGAAGCACTGATAAAGGGACAGCACTGATGCGAATGGCCTGCGGGGGCAGCGTTTCTCACTCTCCCCTTTCGAGGCATCGAGAAGCTGGGGCTGAGACGGTGAGAACATCAGCAGGGAGACCGAGATGGCTAAGGCCACACGCTAAGAGGCAGGTTTAGGGGGATCTGCTGTTTCTAACTTTGCTCATCAGCTTAGTGCTGAGAGCGTGCTGCTTGCTGCCTAACCGGCTGCAGATGAAAAATGTGCTGTGCGGTTTCAATTTGGCTGCACACGCCTCCGTGAGCCCACATCCTGCTGGCCTGTGGAGAGCAGTGACATGTATTAACACCCCTTTGGCTCATACATACTAGTCTGCCGTTCACTAGCTTCCTTCCTTCTCTCAAGATGTTTGCCAGTTTACTTGGTGACAGTAGCCTTTTTTTTTTGCTCCCTCTTTTGCCGCTGTAGTGTGTTTCAAGGTAACGTATTTCCGCTTGTTGTAACACAGTGTGGTATATCACGTATGGTCCAGACTTACCACTCTCCACCCTGTGCTTCCTCTTGGCTTCCACTCGCCTTAACCACATCCGATACACTCGAAATTGGCTTTTTATTTTCAGCCTGCCAGTTGCTTGAGAATAGTGAGCTGCTGTAAAAACAAAACCTTCCCCCCACCCCCTTTACTGGTCTGGGGCTGACATGTTTCTTATGTTCTATTTGTGTTTGCAGTGTGAACTGTCCCACCTCGTGCTTTCTCTTTGTTTACTTTCCAACCATTTCAGTGCTGAGCTTAACTCTTTAATGGGCCACTCTCAAAGCTCTGAATTAGATGAAGGATTAGATCTGGATTCCTGATGAAGGGCTTTTGCCCGAAACGTCAATTTTCCTGCTCCTTGGATGCTGCCTGACCTGCTGTGCTTTTCCAGCACCACTCTAATCTAGACTGTGATTTCCAGCATCTGCAGTCCTCACCTTTGCCCACTCTCAAAGTTCTGCTGAGCGTTCAGATATGGTTGTACGCGAGTTCCTGGCCTGTTTCTCTGCCATTTCCCAGAGCACCCCCAGGCCCGTATTTTAGTGTCCCTAGAAAATGTGTAGAAAGCGAAGCATTTCTGCCTTAAAATGGACGTGACTGTTAACAGTGATGGGAACATTTCTGGCCTGGCACTTTGATTAGAGAGATGGAAGGTTTCGGTTCCACGCGACTGGTGTGTCCACACACTGGCCTTCATCAGTCAGGGCATTGAGTATAGAAGTTGGGAAGTTATGTTGCAGTTGTACAGGACGTTGGTGAGGCCACACATAGAGTATTGTGTTCAGGCTTGGTCATCTTGCTGTAGGAAGGATGTTATTAAACTGGAAAGAGTGCAGAAGAAACTTACAAGGATGTTGTCAGGACTCGAGGGACTGAGTTATAGAAAGAGGTTGGACAAGCTACGACTTTTTCCTTTAGAGCATAGGAGACTGAGGGGGATCTTATGTATAAATTCACGAGAGGCATAGGGAGGGTGAATGCACTCAATCTTTTTCCCAAGGTTTGGGGAATCGAGGACTAGAGGGGAAAGAATAAAAGGGAACCTGAGGAGCAACTTTTTCACACAGAGGGTGGTACGCATATGTGGTTGAGGTGGGTACGTTAACAGCATTTAAAAGACATTTGGACAAATACATGAATAGGAAATGATTAGAAGGATATGGGCCAAGTGCAGGGAAATGGGGTTAGAGTGGATGGCCATTTTGATTGGCATGGACCAGTTTGGGCCAAAGGGCCCCTCTCTGTGCTGTATTGAGTTGAACAGCTAGGATACCAGATGGCAGGAGGCATGTTTACACTACCACATGTTAGAAATGTCCGTGTGGGATTAACACTTAACCATGACTCACCCTATTCCTATCACTAAATATTCAACATCATGTTGAGTATTCCAAATATATTTGGCACTCTTCTGCTTGCTATTTATTGCCCACAACTACTACCCTTTCAAAGGTGGTGGTGAGAACCCCTCCACACCCCCAAATTGCTGTTGTTGATGAGTTGTAGGGACACCCACGGTTTTGGGGTAAAGTTTCTGCCACGTTGCTCTGGGTCAGAGGTCAAACAGGGAAAGGATGACAGATTTCCCACACTGCAGGAGGAGACGGGAGTTTACTAGATGGGTTTTTAACAGCAATCTGATCATTTCATGGTCCTTAGTAACCAAGACTGTCATTTTATTCCAGGTTTATTCATTCATTTCCATTCCCCAGTTGCTGTAGTGGGATTTGAACTCCACTAGTCCAGTGACGTTACCATTGTGCTCCTGTAGTTAATTATGACAAAAAATGTCCCATTTTGAGACACACTGGTCTGCTTTAAATGATCTTTCTGCTCCTGTTCTCCTCCCTTCTGTCTTTACTACAGGGTGATTGAGCACTGTTGTAGTTTGACTGACAAAGCCTCACTGTGCTGTATTCAAGTGGGGCTAGGGTTTAAGACCCCCAATTGATGGGTCAGTATTCCCTGTGAGCGCAGCACCCGACTGGGACCACACCAGCGCAGGATTCAACTTCAACTGCCTAATTGAGGTCCAAACCTGCACATCTTCGGGACTGTGGGAGGAAGCTGGAGCACCCGGAGCAAACCCACGCAGACACGGGAAGAATGTGCAAACTTCACACAGACAGTCACCCAAGATTGGAATCAAGACCGGGTCCCTGGTGCTGTGAGGTAACAGTGCTAACCACTGAGCCACTGTGCCGCCCTAAACTACTTCAGGTTTCTCCAACATTTTCTGTTCCTTGACAAGGCATTTCGTCCCCGATCCTAATCTCACTAATCCTTTGTCTCGATATCTTTTTCTCTGTTTCCGCCTCTGCAAGAGCCCTCTGGGATGTTTTCTATGTTAAAGGTATCACGATAAATGCAAATTGTTGTTGTTTAAAAACATATGGTGACAAGTGGATGCCAGTGTGGTGCTGCGTTTAAACAATGTGGGATTAATCACTTAAACCACAAGTTAGTATGTAGCATCCGTTCAGATCCAGCAGTGGTTTAAACCATGCATCACATTAAGCTGATGTGTAAATATGTTTATAGTTTACTGGAATCCTTGGTCTCCATGTACCAATGGCACACAAAGGAGGTGTGGTAAATGCAATCATTCAGACAGTGGTATCTGCACCAAGGGTTGACCCCTTGCAGATGTGAATGTTTTACAGTCTGTAACTTTCAGTATTGAAGACAAAGAGAGAGTTGTTCCTGTGGTGGGGCGGTTGTGGTTTGAACGATAGTGTTTTCTTTTTCCGAAAGAAATTAAAATTAGACATTGGCAGAGAGTTTGCAAAATGGAATTTCATTAAAGTCTTACTGCACTGCCCTTGAAGCAACAGTCACTGTACACGTTACAGTACAAATTACTAATGCACAGGCTCACATTTTGGAACTGTACCAGAGAAAGAGCACTCTCATGCCTGAGGTTTCTCCTTTCTATAGAGAGAAGGTTGAGTTTCTGTAAGGTTACCAAAGCCATCTTCACTCAGTCGAAATTGCAATATTTAAAAGGAATCTGAGTGGATATATGAATAGGAATGGTTTGGAAGGATATGGGCCAGGTGCTGGCAAATGGGACTAGATTAGGTTGGGATATCTGGTCAGCATGGACGATTTGGACCGAAGGGTCTGTTTCCATGCTGTACATCTCTATGACTCTACAACTCTACAGTGATCAGTTTATTTGTGCCTTCAATTCTACAACGAGTTCCTGAATTCAGACAAAAATAGGCATTAATTTTGCGTCTTGCGCCAAGAGTTAGGTTTAGCAGAGACTGGGTAGGAGTAATCAAATTGTAGTGTTTGATCAATAAGGTGAGTGATGATGAGCCTTAATGGTCTTTTCTCATCTTTCTTTTAATGGGGTGAAATGAGAGTGGTCTGGGCTGAACAAGGGGAAGATTGCTCCGTGAACAAACTTGCATTTACAAAGGGCCAGTAATATAGTAAACCATCACAAAATGTAACGCAGGATATTTAAAGGAATATTTGACATTGATACAAAGAAAGAGCCATTAGCAACCATGACTAGAAGCTTAGTTAAGTAGCTTGTTTTAACACACATCTTAAAATTGGAGACAGAAGAAAACTATTTTAAGGTGGGACTGCTAACCCTGAAACCTGGACAGCTGAAAGACAGCCACCAAGCAATGGGGTTGGGGGAAGTGGGAGAGACGCCAGGGTCATATTGAGGAACAAGCAGAGCCCCAGATGGATTGGAAGCCTGAAGAGGCTACACTGATAGCAGGGAAACAAGCTCGCTCCATGGATGAGTTTGAATGAAACCTACTCGTGCATACCTCTGAGGGATTTTAAAGTTTAACGCACATCGAAAGGTTTTGCATATCAGACGTATTGAGATCCCTTTTGCATCTTCTCCCCTTTATCTTTCTCTCTTTATCCCCTCCTTTCCTTAATTAATACCCAAGAGATGGGCTGGCTCATTCCCAAAGCCATAGCTGGCCTTGGACTGCTGCCATGGACCACTCAGCAGTAATCTAGTGGAGAAAAGAAGCCCTTACATTTACATGCAATGACCTACTAAGCTTCTTAAAACATCACAGAGCACTTCACAAAGAAGGTACTATTATCCATCGTTCTTTAGACAGCCATTTTATACACAGTGCAAACTCCCCACAGTTACGACTGAGGTGAGGTAGCACTTGATTTGACTTCTGATAGTTGCTTCAAGGAACGAGCGTTGGTCAAAACATGGGACCATTTTTCCGATCTTCAAACCGTAACCCTGGGACCATTAGCATTCACCAGAATATGTTTGGGAATGGTCACAGTTGGGCATCATGCTTCGGTACTGTTCAGAGTGAAAGCCTACACAATGAACATTAGAAATAGGAGCAGCAATGGGTCAGTAAGTGATCCCTGAAGCAACGTGCGTTATTCCTGCATCCAGAATAATTGCTGGATTATATGTGGCCATTGGGATGGGATTGAATTTAGGATTGAGAGAGCCAAGAGGCAATATATTACGGTTGGTTGACGATGGGGCATTTGGCACAGTTATTACAAAAGTGATTGTGGCATTGGAGTCACACTCAGGAATGTACTCCATATAGTTTATGTTATGGATAAATCCCTTCGTTAAGTTTTTCCTGCAGTCAAAGGACATTTTAGAACCACCTCAAGATTGCTACAATGCTTAACAGTCTATACAGAAGCAATTACAGGGAAAATATGTTTTTTACAAAAAAAGAGGTAGGGAATCTGTTCTTGGTTCATTCTGTGGCATCTTCAGGATCATTTCTTGTTCATTTTCTTTTTTGTTGATAGAAACATAGAAAATAAGACAAGGTTAAAAATCTCACAACACCAGGTTATAATCCAACAGATTTATTTGGAAGCACTTGCTTTCCGAGCGCTGCTCCTTCATCAAGTGGTTCATTGGAGCAGTGCTCTGAAAGCTAATGCTCCCAAGTAAGTCAGTTGGACTATAACCTGGCGTTGTGCGATTTTTAACCTTGTCCACCCCAGTCCAACACTGGCACCTTCAAGTCATAGAAAATAGGAGCAGGAGTAGGCCATTCAGCCCTTCAAGCCTGCTCCACCATTCAACATGTTCATGGCTGATCATCCAACTCAATAGCCTGTTCTGGTTTCTCCCCCATATCCTTTGATCACTTTAGCCTCAAGTGCTATATCCAACTCCTTGGAAAAATGTCCATGTTTTGACCTCAAACCCATTCTGTGGCAGTGAATTCCACAGGCTTACCACTCTCTCGATGAAGAAATTTGTTGTCCTCTCGGTCCTAAATGATTTATACACACCCGTGGACTGTGACCCTTGGTTTTGGACACTACCAGCTCTCTGTCTCTGTTTCTCTCTCTCTCTCTCTCTCCCTCTCTTTCCCCCACCCCCCGCCAACTCCCCCAACCAACCATTGAGAACATCCTTCCTGTATATATTCTGTCTTGTCCTGTTAGACTTTTAACCCCAATTCTCCTTGTATAGTCCTAACCGATTCAATCCCCTCCTCAGACAACAGTCCTGACATCCCAGGAATCGGTCTGACAAATCTTTATACTTCCTGTATAGCCAAAACATTCTTCCTCAGGCAAAGACCAAACTGCACATGCATTTTCAGATGGGGTCTCCCCACTGCCTTATACAATCGCAGCAAGACCTCTCTGCTGCTGTATTCAAATCCTCTCGCTATGAATGCCAACATACCATTTGTCGTCTTCACTGCCTGCTGCCCCTGCAACGCTTACTTTCAGCGACTGGTATACAAGATTGTAACCCCTCTATTTTTGAAGGGAGGTCGAGAGAAAACCAAATTTATAGACCAATGAGCCTGACGTCAGTGGTGGGGATAATGCAATTGAATTGAATTGGATTTATTGTCACGTGTACCGAGGCACAGTGAAAAGCTTTGCCTTGTGAGTGATACAGGCAGATCACAGAGTTAAGTAGCATAGATAGGTAAATAATAGGTAAACAGCAGCAAAAACAAAAAATTCAGTTACAGGCGAATGTTAAGAGTTTGTGAGTCCATTCAGTATTCTAACAACAGTAGGGTAGAAACTGTTTCAAAACCAGTGGTGCGTGTGTTCAGTGTTCAGTTCAGCAATGGTAGAGGTTGTAGGAAAACATTGCCAGGGTGGGATGTGTCTTTGAGAATGCTGGTGGCCTTTCCTTGACAGCGGGCCTGGTAGATGGATTCTATAGATGGGAGGTTGGCCTTTGTGATTGTCCGGGCCGAGTTCACCACTCTCTGTAACCGTCTCCGATCTTGAATGGTACAGTTGCCATACCAGGTAGTGATACATCGAGAATGTTCTCGATGGCGCACCTATAAAAGTTGGCAAGGGTATTCACCATCGTGCCAAATTTCCTCAGCTGCCGGAGGAAGAAGAGACGTTGTTGGGCCTTTGTAACCAGTGCGTCGACATGAAGAGTCCAAGAAAGCTTGTTGTGGATGATCACTCCCAGGAGCTTGACACTCCACTCATTCCACCTCTGTGCTGTTAATGTGTAGGGGGGCATGAGTAACACCCCCCCCCAAAAGTAACATCTTTGCCGAAATGCAAGAGTCCAATATAAGACTTAATAACAGAGCCTTGGAAAACAGTGACAAAATCGAACAGAATTAGCATGGATCGGGGAAAGGACAATCATGCTTCATATATCTACTGGAACATGCTGTCTCTCATTTTACAACCATTCAGATAATAATCTGTCTTCCTTTTTGCTTCCAAAGTGAGTAACCTCACATTTGTCCATATTATACTTTATCTGCCGTGCATTTTCCCACTCACTCAGCCTGTCCAAATCACACTGAAATATCTCTGCATCTTCCTCACGGTTCAGCTTCCCACCCAGCTTTGTGTCATTAGCAAATCTAACGATATTACATTTAGTGCCTTCATCTAAATAATTATTATATATTGTAAATAGTTGGGGTCCAGGCACTGATACTTACAGTACAGCAGCAGACACTACCCTCCATTCCATCTCTGTTTCCTGTCTGCCAGCCAGTTTTCTATCTGTCTTAACGCACTACCCCCAGTCCTGATTGCTTTACTTTTACATGCTCATGTGGGACTTTATCAAAAACTTAAAGTCCACTGGCTCCCCCTCATCAACTCTACTAGCTACATCCTCAAAATATTCTAGTAGGTATGAGGCGTGATTGTCCTTTCATCAATCCCTGTTGGTTCAGTCCGATTCTGTCACTGTTTTCCAAGTGCTTTGCTATTAACTCATTCTAATGGACTCTTGCATTATCCCTGCTACTGACGTCAGGCTCACTGGACGATAATTTCTGGTTTTCTCTTGACATCCCTTCTTAAATAGAGGGGTTACAATTGCTTCCCTCCAATCTGTAGGAACTGTTCCAGACTCTGTAGAATCTTGGAAGATGACCACCAATGCCTCCACTACTTCTTGGGCCATTTCCTTAAGTCGTTTGTGATGTAGTTGATCAGGCCCTGGCGATTTATCCAGCTTGGATCACATCAATTTCCCTGTTACCATTTCCCTATTAATACTGATTACTTTCAGTACCTCCCTACCTTTAAACTTTGTGTTCCCCAACATTCACCGATCTCTTTTAAAGCTCAACCTAGTCCCTGACCCCAATGCTAATTTATCTTCAATCCGTTCACATAAGCCAACTACAAATGTCGCAAGAATTATATAGGCCAACAACATTACTGTGCTGGCCAAGCAGCGAAGTCCATTCATGACACCAACCCCTAGTGTCTCTATCTATTATAAATCCTGATTCTAATCCTAACCCTAACCCTGACCCTACCCAGAACCAGTCAATGGCAGATAGTAGGAGTGGAAGAGACTGTTGGTTGGCCATGTTATGGAAAGAAAATGGAGCCTCTTCCATCATTATCCATAGCTGTGGACTGCAACATGCATGTACAAGTATGTGTTTACAGTACATTGAATTTGATCACAGTTAGGCGACGAGTTAATATTTTCACTTGTGTTACATCACCGAGGACGATGCCTTAGTTTCAAGGGGCTGCTTTGCAAATTCCCAGAGAAAGAAAGGCAGGTTTGCATTTGTCTAGCTCCCTGCTACTGACAATGGATTCAATTGAAGTGCAGGAGATAGCCACACACAGTGGTCCCCAGACAATCTATTTGAATGAAGTTGGTTGAGGGATAAATATTAGCCCGAACGCCAGGGCAAATTTCCCTGCACTTCCTTGCAGTGATGCCTTGAATCTTTGATGCCACAGTTTTTCATGTGCTCAGTGCCACACAGCGGGTTTGGCTCCTTTTATAGAATGGCCAGGGTGAAGACAAAGTCAGGAATTATCTTAAGGATCAAATTTCAAAACAACTTTTAAAATAATTGATTGTGGCTCAGACTACTATTACTCAAGGTTAACAAGTATCAGACTCTGACTAATGAGTGAATAGCTCTAATCCATCTTCTTTTTGTTGATGTGCTCTGTGTCTCATTAAGAGAGTCTCACATTCCAGGATGTCCAGCCAGTTTTAACTCCACCTACTCTTTAGTATTTATACCTAGTGATGTACAGCTCTGTGACACCAGCACAGGATTTCTCCACTGTCCTAATCCCTGACACAAACACAACTGAGACTGGACATTGGTGTTACACCTGTTAGACAGTGCATCTGAGAAAGTAGCACTCCCTTGTTGTTGGAGTGGCACCTGAACCCACAGCATTTGGACTCCGAGGTGAGGGTGATTTTTGGGTCCTAACTGACAGAGAATACAACTTGTCCTGTCCCATTGAGGTAGAAACTGGCCTTCATGAGCGTCTGTGTGAAAATATTCCTCTTTGTCCAATCGCTTCCTCTGGCCTAATTTCCGAATTATAATCCAGCTCCTGTACCAGCAACAGTTTGTTTAAAAAAGGAACAGGTCTGCAATCCTGAAATAGCACCGAGGGGCACAGATAAACCTCAGAGACATAAAGAGACCCAGTAAAACTTGCAAGATGTTTCCTCCATCTGCTGGTCTTCCAGCTTGGCATCTGTCTCCGATAGAGTGTGTCCAATTAAACAAATTCTCCTGTGACACCACTTAGTACCAGTGATGGTGTTGTGTCATAGGTCACTCAGAGAGCCTGGGATTCTGTGGCAATGTGCACTTTTACAAACATCTCTCCTCTCTCCCTACTTTTCTCTTTTTTCCCCAGCACTCACTCTACCCCATCCTCCCTCTCCCCTTCCTCCCTCTCTCTCTCTCTCTCTCGCCCCCTCTTTCTCTCTGTCTCTCTCTCTCTCTGTCTCTGTGTGTTTCTTTCTCTCTCTCTCT
>NC_057743.1:34655164-34673620 GCF_004010195.1 Chiloscyllium plagiosum
GCCCTCTCTTCCACCCCTCCTCCCCCCCCCCAGTCTGTCTATCTATCTCTGTGTCTCTCTCTCTCTCTCTCTCTCTCGTCTGTCCTGTTTGCTGTTATAATTAGAAGCAGGAATGGTCACGGAGGATGCAGGTCCTGGGCTTGTGGGTTCTTCACTGAGTGAACTGTTGCTAGCTCAGTGCATGAAAAGTGTCCTTTTACTTTTCTGAATAATAAACTGGAGTTTTTCTTTTTCCGTGGCCTGTGACGGTCAGTCCAAGATTTCACTTTCCTCAGATAACCTCTCCTTTGCCAACATCATCCGTCTTCTCTTTAAGTTTCTCGTTCCCTTTGATGTTAGCACTTCCCCCTCTGACTGCGTGTGTTCCCCGGAGCCAAGGTCAGGCTTTCGTTTTGAAAAAGATTTTAAAAAACTCTCCAGTCCCACAGGAGCAGCCGATTCAACATGTCCCGCAGCAATGCTGCTTCGAAGTCTTGTTTTTCCTTTTACTAATACACCCCATCTTTTGGATAGCTCTATTCTCTCCAACCCTTTCCTATTGGTGAACTTATCCAAATGTCTTTTAAACGTTGTAACTGTACCCGCATCCTCTGGCAGTTCATTCCACACACGAACCACCCTCTGTGTAAAAAGGTTGCCCCTCATGTCCTTTTTAACATTATTCTCCTCTCATCTTAAAAATATACCCCCGGTCTTGAACTCCCCCACTCTGGAGATAGGCATCTGCTGTTCACCTTCCCTATATCCTTCATGATTTTATAAACCTCAATAAAGTCACCCCTCAATTTCCTACGCTCCACTGAAAACAGCCCCAGCCTGTCCAGCCTCTCCTTATACCTCAAACCTTCCATTCCCGGCAACATCCTGATAAATCTATACAGTACCCTCTACAGTTTAATAATATCCTTCCTATATAAGGGTGACCAGAACTAGGCACAGTACTCTAGACAAGGCCTCCCCATCATCCTGTACAAAGTCAACATGGCATCCCAACTCCTATACTGCAAAGGACTGAGCAATAAAGGCGAGTGTGCTAAACCATCCAGTCTATATGTGATGCAAATATTGAACAATTATGTCCCTGAACCCTCTGTTCTATAACACTACCCAAAGTTCTACATTTAATTGTGCAAGTCCTGCCCTTGGTTGTTTTACCAGAAGGCAATGCCTCACATTTATCCACTTGCTGCTCTTGTTCTGTGGCCTGTAAGCTGGACCATCAAACTGTGGACAATGAATCGACTGGCGCGGTTCTGTTCAAAGGAAGCAAGATGGCGCACGTTATCATTCCCTTGGATGTGGGTGTCCCATCCCTCATTGCCCAGCCATTTCAGAGAGTGCTGAGGGTTGGGAGTCATGTGTAGGCCAGACTGGGTAAAGGTGGCTGATTTCCTTCTCTGGAAGGCATCTGTGAACGTCCATTGATGATGGGTGTGTTTGATAATGCTGACACCAACTTCATGTCCCAGACTGATGAATTGAGATTCCACCAGTTGCCGTGGTGGGATTTGAACTTGTGTCTTCAGTGCATTAGTCTTGGCCTCTGGATTAATGCCGTAATGTCCTTTAGGGAGAGTCAAGTGTAGGCCAGACTGGATCGGAGACTGAGGGGTGACCTTATAGAGGTTTATAAAATCATGAGGGGCTGGGATAGGGTGAAATGACAAGATTATTTTACTTTAGGATTAATACTCAGCACAACATCATGGGCTGAAGGGCCTGTTCTGTGCTGTACTTTTCTATGTTCTATCATTTTCTTAGGGTGAATCCCAGGCTACAGGGCATAGGTTTGAGGTAAAAGGGGAAAAATTTAAAAGGGACCTAAGGGGCAACTTTTTCACACAGAGGGTGGTGTGTGTATGGGATGAGCTGCCAGAGGAAGTGGTGGAGGCTGGTACAATGACAGCATTTAAAAGGCATCTGGATGGGTACATGAATAGGAAGGTTTTGGAGGGATATGAGCCAAATGCTGGCAAATGGGACTAGATTAGGTTAGGATATCTGGTTGGCATGGACGAGCTGGAATGAAGGGTCTGTTTCCATGCTGTACATCTCTACAAGTCACCGTTTCTTTTAATGTGCAAAATCCTTGACTCTGGTATAGACTCGTCAGAGTCAACTCGTGGGTGTCAGGATGTCTGATACTCCTGTTTCTATCAGATTAAGAGCCCCAATCAGGGAACTCACCTGGCTGACCTCATTATAATCAGTACAGTGACCTTTGACATTGGAACTGCAAAAAGTCCTAAATTCTGAGTGAATATAAAATTATAAGTTAGCATTCACAAGCGTCCAGGGTGGGACGGACAGAGAGTGGAGGTGGAGGTGGAGAGAAAGAGTGTGTGTGTGGAGGTGGAGAGAGTGTCGTTGTGGGGAGAGAGAAGGGAAGCGCGGAGGTGGGGGAGGGAGAGAGAGGGGGAGTGCAGAGGTGGGGGGGGGCGGGGAGGGGGGTGGAGAGTTGAGGCTACTCATGTCCTTTTCTCAGTCTCTACATGTGACTGAGTAAAGGATGCAGTTCATTTTGTGTGTTCTGTATGTTTTAGGCCAAAAGATTTGACTTGATTAGTTAACAATTGAAGAAATTCTCATGTGGCTGAAGAGTTCTGTGGTGATTGTCCCATGTTGGCAGGAGAAAGAAGCTTGGTTTTAAACAATGAGTGAACCACATCTAACGCCCAAATTCACAATCTGAGTGTTTAATTCTGGCTGAAATTATAAACTTCAAATGATTTCCAAACCTTGCAAATATCATCTATTAACATAATTCAATTGAATTATACTTGTGATTGTCTCCTTAGGTTTTCCAACAGGTTGATTTTAACAAGAAACCTGGCAGGATGAGTTTTCGCCCAATCAACTTCACTGTGATTCTGAAGTTGTCCTCTGCAAATTTACATGAGAAAGCTTTCAGAGTAAGTCGTGCACTAAGGGGTAACCTTGCTTGTCTGTGTGACCGGGTGCCTCACTAATGGGATGATAAGGATTATCATCATGGAGTTGTAATACATTAGAACATCTTCCTGCCTGCCTCAAAACAGGAAAGAGAGTGATTTCGGGAACAGCATCTTGTTTGATGCTTGGTGTTTGACCGGTAACATGAATTCGAGCTCTCACATACAAACGTCCATCTCTGCCCCGGGACCTTAACACAGCTATACGATTCTATCCTGTGTACTGTTACTTTAATCTAAATGAATCTCGGCTGTGGTTCCCTTTGCATCCAGTGAATTTAAAACAAAGCGCAATTGCTTCTCAGTCCAATTGCACCCTGAGCAGTCAGAAGTCATAGGACACCAGGTTGCAGTCGGACGGGTATATTTAAAATCACGAGCTTTTGGAGCACTGCTGCTTCCTCAGATGAGGTTCACCCCAGTCCAATGCCAGCATCTCCACATCATGGTGACCTGTATAGTGCCCATCTTGTCCAATGGTCTCAGTCCAAGTGCCTCGTGACACACTGAGCCGTCCCATTCAAGGTTAATTGGAGCTTCCCCCTCTACAATCTGAGGATCACCTTCTCAAGGTCGTCTGTGCTTATCACATCGCAAGTTGCTTCCAGGGATTGTTCAAAACTTGGTTTTGCTAGCTTTTCAGATGGCAGGTGTTGTCAGAGAGAGCACAGGAGCATCGACCTCACAGCTGGGAGGCTTAATCATTGCAACACATTCAGATAGCTACAGAGAGTCTAAAGTGGTACGTTGAGAATGCTCTAATCCTGGGTGAACACCACGGGAATGCTCCAATCCTGGATGAACACCCCGGGAATGCTCCAATCCCACTGAACGCATTGGGAATGCCGCAATCCCGGGTGAATGCACCGAGTAATGCCACAATTTCAGGTGAATGCACGGGGAGTGCCCCAGTCCTGGGTGAACGGCCCAGGAGTGCCACAATCCCGGGTGAACACACCGGGAATGCTCCAAACTCGGGTGAACACGCTGGGAATGTCACAATCCCATTGAATGCACTGGGAATGCCGCAATCCTGAATGATCACACCAGGGATGCCGCAATCCCAGGTGAACGTCCCAGGAAAGCCCCAGTCCTCGGTGAATGCACCGGGAATGCTCCAATCCCGGGTGAATGAACTGGTGTAGGGATCCATGACCGGGGAGCATGGTTTTAAGCTGAGGGAATGTGAGAGAAATATGTTTCACCCAGAGGGGCAGAGGGAGTCTGGAACCCACAGGCTGTAAGGTGGTCTTGGCATAAACTGTCATAACGCTGAGAAAATATTCAGCTATGCACTTGTGATGCCCAGGCTTACAAAGCCATTAGCAACTTGCAGGGAAATGGGTTTGGAATAGTTAGGTGGTTGTCTTTGACTGGCACAGACTTAATGGGCCGAATGGCCTTTCTCTGCACTGTAGACCTCTATGACTGTAATAAACCTGGGCTATTTAAAAGAAAAGCTTGTCTTCGTTATGGAGACCATGCAAGCTTTATCAATTGTCATAACAAAAAGTCAATCCTATAATGAAAGGAATCTAATGTCCTTATCCAGTCCGGCCTACATGTCACTCCAGACCCACAGCCATGTGCTTGACTCTTAAATGCTCTCAGAAATGCAGTAGCCAGCTGTGAAGAATTTTTTTTTAAAAAAGATAGGTTCAAATTTAACCCAGCTCTTCCATGGCATCCTGATCAGAAGCATAGGTGAGGCTCAGCATAGACAACTGTCCTCAATGTGTGTCTGGCTCTGAAACCATCAAGCAAATTGTTACTTCATGAGCATATACTTTATTAACGCTTAAGTCACTAAATGGAGCAAGATATGTTCCTCAGTTTCATAAATTTCACTACACTCCATTCAAGCATGCCATTGTTCAACTGCTTGAAACATCAAAGATAGGAGGAGGCCGTTCAGCCCTTCGAGCCAGCTTCGCCATTCATCGTGATCATGGCTGATCATCCAACTCAATAGCCTAATTCTGTTTTCTCCCCATAACCTTTGATCCCGTTCGCCCCAAGTGCTATATCCAGCTGCCTCTTGAATAGATTCAATGTTTTGGCATTGACTCCTTCCTGTGGTAATGAATTCCACAGGCTCATCGCTCTTTGGGTGAAGAAATGTCTCCTCATCTCCGTCCTAAATGGTCAACCCCGAATCCTCAGACTGTAACCTCTGGTTCTGGAAGCACCCACCATCAGGAGCATCCTCCCTGCACTACCCTCCCTAGTCCTGTTAGAATTTTATACGTCTCTGTGAGATTCCCCCCCCCCCCCATTCGTCTGAACACTAGTGAAAACAATCTTAACCTAGTCCACCTCTCCCCTGATGGAACAAGTGAGGACTGCAGATGCTGGAGATCAAAGTCAAAGGTTTGGCGCTGGAAAAGCACAGCAGGTCAGTCCAAGGAGCAGGAGAATTGATGTTTTGAGCATAACCTCTTCATCAGGAATGCTGCGTATAGAGACTACTTGACCAGACTGGACCACAGAGCTTCCTGAAATGCATCAGCAGCTATCGTCAGCCTTTATGCTCTGGCTGGGAGGTTGATCAGCCCTTGCTGACAGACTACTGTCCAGGTTGGCGAAGGACACTTAAATGTAAACAAATCTCAAATAACCAACAGAGTTCTGAACTCTGTCGATCTATTTTAGTCTGTAAACCATTTCCATAGATTCCAATCCTATCTTCCTGTGGGCTCAGTCAGTGTTAGGTTTTGGCAGTGTTCCCGTACCTGCTGTGGCCTTTGGCTATGTGTTTTGTGAGACAGCGTCCCACTTCCTCCTCTCTGATGAAAGAGGGTATTATTTTTGTAGATGTTGGAATTTCAACCAACCTCCCGTGCGTTTTTAAGTTTCTTTCTGGTCACAAAACTTGGTCTTTGTTGTGAGGCCAGCTCATGGTAATACTAGCACAGCAAGCTAGTCTCGAATTAGGCAACTCTGTGATAGCAAAGCGATTAGATGAGTAGCTTTCAGATCCTTCAAAATATTACTTGTGTGCAGCTCAACCTTTTGCCTAAAAGTTTTTATATACAGGAAGCCAATTAGGGCAGCACGGTGGCTCAGTGGTTAGCACTGCTGCCTCACAGCACCAGGGTCCCAGGTTCAATTCCAGCCTCGAGTGATTGTCTGTGTGGAGTTTGCACGTTCTCCCCGTGTCTGTGTGGGTTTCCTCCCACAGTCCAAAGATGTGCAGGTCAAGTGGATTGGCCATGCCAAATTGCTAAATTGCCCGTAGTGTTAGGTGCAGTAGTCAGAGGGAAATGAGACTGAGTGGGTTACTCTCCGAAGGGTCAGTGTGGACTTGTGTAGGGAATCTAATCTAATCTAAATCTGGTGACAGACTTGAAATAAACCCATTGTGACCATTTGAAAGAAGAAATCTATCTCCTTCTGTTATCCCTATGATAAGTTCAGCATTACTAGTTAAGAGTAGGCTATTTTGAATCCTTCATGTGAAATTTGCATTCAGTGCCTTTCCTTTCTGAAGCATTTATGATTTATAGTCCTCTGAGCTTAATAATTTTCTCCGAGTCCTTTGTTCTATCATTTTAATCTACTCTAGAGCCTCTGTCAGGAATAACTGAGGAGAGAGCCACATCAAGTCCTTGCACACAGTAGGTCCGGTAAATGATTTGTTGCAGTGCAACATCCAGTAACAAATCCTGTGAATGTCTGCACTTAATGTGATTTCCTGCCCTAGTACCACAGTTATGCATTAAAAGTCCCAGAGGCAGTCAACCTGTCAGTACCTGGGCGACAGCAAATCATCTGTTGTACCAACCATTTGCTCCAATTTGCGCTAAGAAATTGTCTGGTTCTTGCAGAGATGATATTCCATAACTTATTTTGTTAGATGCTGAGTCCAGTCTTTTACCAGATGATAAGTATTATAGAGAGACCACACAGGTAGCACAGGTGTGTAAACTACAATTACCAAGACAAGAAATCCGTGTTATTAAACAGATTATTATCTGCAGTTTCAAATGTTGCGTTTGAACACAACTGGTTTTGAGATGATCTTTTAAAGCGTATTGTTTTGCATTGCAGGATGGTTTAATAGAACAGCTGTATGACCTGATTCTGGAGTATTATCGTACTCAGGCACATACCATCGGTTTTCCAGAGCTGGTATTGCCTGCTGTCATTCAGGTAGGAAATAGCTGATGAGTGTGTGAAAGCTGTGTGTCTTTCGGTTGCTCGTACATTTTAATTTAGCTATAGAATTTCTCATTCAAGTTGAGTGTATTTTCTGAAGCTCGGAGATTAAACTCATCTCTGTCTGGAGCCTGCTGTACATATTTCCTTCACTAACAGTCTGATGTTCAAGTATTAAATACAAACAGCAAGAGTGTTGGAGCAACTCAGCCGAGATTAGTAGTTCGGAACAGGAGTTGTACCAGACTCAAAACGTTAACTCTGTGGGCTCAGTGGTTAGCAATGCTGCCTCACAGCGCCAGGGACCCGGGTTTGATTCCAGCCTCAGGCAACTGTCTGTGTGGAGTTTGCACATTCTTACCTGTGTCTGCGTGGGTTTCCTCCGGGTGCTCTGGTTTCCTCCCACAGTCCAAAGATGAGCAGGTTAGATAGATTGGTCGTGGGAAATTGCCCACGGTGTCCTGGGATATGCAGGCTAAATGGATTAGTCATGGGAAATGCAGGATTATAAGGATAGGATAGGGAGGTGGGTCTGGGTGGGATGTTTTTTGGATGGTTGGTGTGGACTCAATGGACCAAATGGCCTGTTTCCACACCGTGTAGGGATTCTACAAATCTGTGATTTCTCTCTCCACAGATGCTGCCAGACCTGCTGAGTTTCTCCAGCATTCTTTTTGTTTGTTTCAGATTTCCAGCATCTGCGGTATTTTGTCTTTGCTCACGTATTGCGTTTACTTTATTGCTGGTAACTCCAGCATAAAATTGTACCAGATATAAGGTGGCACCTTTTACTTTGAAAACTCGGAATTTAACCATTTATAACTTAACACTATTGATTGGAAGACTGAATACTATTAAGGATGTTGACTTAAATTCTCTGTCCAAGAGGAATTCTTTTGGTTATTTGCTGAACCACCCCTGTGGACAGCATTTCAGTGATAGTGATCACAACTCCCTGACCTTTACTATACTCATGGAGAGGGATGGGAGCAGACGGTTTGGCAAAGTATTTAATTGGAAGAGAGGGAATTATAGTGCTCTTAGACAGGAACTGGGACATCTAAATTGGGAAATACATGACAGAAATGTGGAGGTTTTTTAGGGAGCACTTGCTAACAGTGCTGCACAGCTTTGTCCTACTGAGGCAAGGAGGGGGTGATAGATTGAAAGAACCTTGGGTGACAAGGGATTTGGAACACCTAGTCTAGAGGAAGAAGAAAGCTTCGTTAAGGTTGAGGAGGGAAGGATCAGACCGGGCTTTAGAGGGTTACAAGGTAACCAGGTAGGAAGTGAAGAATGGACTTAGGGCTGGAAGGGGGCATGGAAAAGCTTTAGCGGGTAGAATTAAGGAAAACCCTAAGGCATTCTACACTTATGTGAGGAACAAGAGTGAGGGTAGGCCTGATCAGAGATAGTGGAGCGAACTTGCGTCTGGAGTCAGAGAGGAAGGGGATGTCGGAAATGAATACTTTGCTTCAGTATTCACTACTGAGAGGGACCTTGTCATTTGTGAGGACAGCGTGAAACAGACCGATATGCTCAAACACGTAGATGTTAAGAAGGAGGATGTGCTGAAAATTTTGAAATCATGAAGATAGATAAATCCCCTGTGTCAGACAGGATATGCCCAAGGTTACTACAGGAAGCGAGGGAAGAGATTGCTGCACCTTTGGCAATGATCTTTGTGTCCTCACTGTCCACTGGCAAATGTTATTCCCTTGTTCATGAAAGGGAATAGGGATAACCCTGGAATTACAGACCAGTCAGTCTCGTGTCTATGGTGGGCAAATATTGGAGAGGGTTCTGAGAGGCAGGATTTATGATTACTTGGAAAACCATAGTTTGATTAGAGATAGTCAGCATGGCTTTGTAAGGGCCAGGTCATGCCTCAGAAACCTTACTGAATTCTTTGAGGGTGTGACAAAACACATTGATAAAGCTAGAGCAGTGGATGTGATGTACATGGATTTTAGCACGGCGTTTGATAAGGTTTCCCCATGGTAGGCTCATTCAGAAAATAAGGAAGTGTGGAATGCAGGGTAATGTGGCTGTCTGGATACAGAATTGGCTGACCCATAGAAGACAGAGGGTGGTAGATGGAAAGTGTTTAGCCTGGAACTTGATGACCATTAGTGTTCTGCATGGGTCTGTTATGGGACCTGTGCTCCTTGTGACTTTTATAAATGACTTGGATGAGGAAGTGGAATGGTGGGTTAATAAGTTTGCTGATGACACCAAGGTTGTTGGAGTGCTGGATAGTGTGCAGGGCTGTTATAGATTGCAGTAAGACATTGACAGGGTGCAAACTGGGCTGAGAAGTGGCAGATGGAATTCCAACTGGAAAAGTGTGAAGTGATTCACTTTGGAAGGTCAAATTTGAATGCAGAATACGGTGTAAAAGGCAGGATTTTTGGCAGTGTGGAGGAACATAGGGATCTTCAGGTCCATGTCCATAGATCCTTCAAAGTTGCCACCCAAGTTAATAGGGTTTTTAAGAAGGAGTACAGTGTTGGCTTTCATTAGCAGGGGGATTGAGTTTAAGAGCTGTGAGGTTATGCTGCAGCTCTGTAGAGCCCTGGTTGTACCACACTTGGAATATTGTGTTCAGTTTTGATCGGCTCATTATAGGAAGGATGTGAAAGCTTTAGAGAGGGTGCAGAGGAGATTTACTAGGATGCTGTCTGGGCTAGAGAGCAGGTCTTATGGAGAAAATATGAGGAAGCGAGCGCTTTTCTCATTGGAGCAAAGAAGGATGAGAGGTGACTTGATGGAGGTGTACAAGATGATGAGAGGTAATGGATACAGTGAATAGTAGGAGATTTTTTCCCAGGGCAAAAATGGCTATCACAAGGGACCATAACTTTAAGGTGATTGGAGGAAGGTTTAGAGGTGATGCCAGAGGTTGGTTCTTTATACGGAGAGTGGTGGGTGCATGGAATGCACTGCCTGCAGTGGTGGTAGAGTCAGATATATTCGGGACATTTAAGTGACTCTTGGATAGGCACATTGAAGTTAGTACAATGAAGGGTGTGTAGGTTAGTCTGATCTTAGAGTAGGACAAAAGGTCTGCACAACATCGAGGGCCGAAGGGCCTGTACTGTGCTATACTGTACAGAATCGAGCTCTAGCCTTTGTCTGATCCACACCATCGTCCAGACACCTGAGTAAACTAGCATCACTTGAAATCTCATTCTAGAGTCAGCTGTCCCCCCCCCCGCAAAGTTGATTTCTCAGAGCTGCTACAATATTCTGAGCAGGAGAGAGTGACAATACTTGGATTTTTAACTGATGCAGTTCCCCAAAAATAGGGTCGCATGCCAGTTTGAGATTTAGGACATTGCACGCTACACTGGGAAGAGAGCAAAGCGTGGAAGAGAGCAAAGCGTCATAGTGTTTGCAAAGTGAAAATGTGCTATCTCTGGTTCCTTGTTGCATTAGGACCCTCCACTACTGTAGTGTAGCTTCAAAGAGGTAGGTCAAATGGTTGCTCAAGGTAACTGGCTGAGACAGCTCCACAGCAAGACTGCCAAACCATAACTACAAAATTATTGACACACTGAAGGCATTTTGGATGGGGGTTGGAGAAGGATAACAGGAAAATGATTGATGGTGCAGTGCCAGGCAGATGGATACAATTTCTGGAGATTTGAAAAGTAAAATACCGTGCTTGCTTGAATTTTCCACCAGCCAGTGGCGTGTGATCTTTACTCGCTGCTTAATCGGAAGAGCAGAAGGAGCAAGAGGTTCATCCTATTTGGGAGTCATGTCAAATTGTTCCACGACACAGGATCAGCATTTGGCTGCTGTTCCGTTTCTCTGTGCCAAATTTCTCTCGCTTTTTTCTGTACTACACTTTGAAAATGTCATCAGCACTTCCTAAAGCATGTGCCAGAACAAATGCTAATCATTAGTGCTTCACGCAATACTTAACGGTAAGGGCATACTGCTCACCACATCAAAAGATTGCCCAGTTAGCGGGAGGTGAGGCCTGAGCGAGGTATTGAAGGCAGAATCAGGGAAGTGTAGAATAGAATGGCAGGTCTTTGTGTTGAGGGTGGGCACTGGGTAATTGTGATTCGGGAACATAATGAGTCCGTCAAACAGTAGCTGCCTTGCCCTGATACACACGGTCTTTTTATTCTGACAGCTGAAAACTTTCCTCAAGGAATGTAAAGTGGCCAATTACTGTAAGCAGATCAAACAACTGCTGGAGAAACTACAGGAAAACTCCAGCTACATCAGTGGCAGGCGGCAGAAGGCTGCATTTGGCGTGGTGGATAAAGAGGCCGTGGTAAGTCAAAGAGTTTGTTATATTGTCCCTGTTCACTTTTCATCCACGGCACTTTGACTATGGAAGGAACAGAGAGGTTTATGACAAGTGACCCTTGCTAATCTGGGGTTAACAGCAACTTGAACTCATTGATCAACTTGTAATTTGGAGCCATTGGGAAGGGCGGCTGATGGGTATCTTGACCATTGAATTCTGGGGGAGAGAGAGAGAGAAAGGGTGGGTGTGTGTGTGTGTGTGTTTTTTTGTTTTGAGTGTGGAGTGAGACAGGGTTCAGTTGCTGCGGGAGGTCAGCGCAGAAACAGATCCTTCGGTCCAACTCATCCATCCCATACCCAGTTGATTTATTGGATTTCCTTTGACCAGCCAGTGAAAGACCATTTGGCCCATTATCTGGCTGCTAGCTCTCTGCAACATCAGTTTACCTAGTTCTGTTCTTCTGTCATTTCCCATTTGGTCCAACTTCATAAAGTTTCCTCTTGAGAAGGTTCCTTAGAGTTTCTTTCTCACTGTTCCTGATATAACATTCCATGTTACTATCACTGAAACCCCCACCTTTAACATCCTAGAGCTTAACATTAGTCAGAAAGTGAATTGAAGCCACCTTAGAAATACCATGGCTATGAAAGCAAGTAAGCCACCTCCTGACTCCAAATCCTGTTCACTTCAGGAATACTCCTCACTTTCCTGGATGAGTGCAGCTCCAACAACGGTTTTAATTTGAAAATTATACTTTATTCATTAAAAAAAATCTTTTGTATATACATAGTCACAGCGCAGTTCGGTTCTGTACATTAGCATAATCAAGGAAACAGAAACCTTGGAGTTTGAGTCTATCCAACAAACCAGACATCCCCTATGCATACAAGACTTTATTGACATGCATTTGAGGAACCGGGAGGGTCCGATAACTGAATCGATCCCCATTTAACTTAAGCAGGAAGATCTCAGACAGTGGTCTTTCCCCACCATGCCTTGACAACAGCTGCCCCAAGCTTTCGTGCGTGCTTCAGCACGTAGTCCTGGACCTTGGAATGTGCCAGTCTGCAGCATTCAGTCGGGGTCAGCTCCTTGCCCTGGAAGACCAACAAGTTTCAGGCAGACAAAAAAGCATCTTCCACCGAGTTGATGCTCCTCCAGGTGCAGTCGATGTTTGTCTCAATGTGCATCCTGGGGGACAGGCCGTACAGCACAGAGTCCTGCATCACTGAGGGGTGAACCTCAATAAAAACGCTGCGTCTGTCTTCAGACTTGCTTTCCCTCTCAAGAAGCTCGACACCATCCCGGGCAAAGCAGCCGCTTGATTGACACCATGTTGATCAACCTTCAACATTCTATGCTTGCACCAGCAACACAAAGTGGCTGCAGTCTGTATCATCTGAAAGACACTATGCATCAAGGCTCCTTTTGACTGCACCTTCCAAACCCTAGATCTCTGCCACTAGAGAGACAAGGGAATCATACCACTTTGATACTCCACTTTGGAGCGATGTTGTCGTTCCTTTCATTGGATTGGATTTCTGGAACAGCGTTCCTAACAGCATTGCGCAGTGGGTCAGGAACATGGCTCCCCTCCAGCTTCTCAGGGGCATTCTGGGGTGGTGCTGCCCGGCCAATGAGACACACATCGCAGGAAGTAGCGAGGCAGTGGTGGAGTAATAATGTCGCTGCACTGGTCATCTTGAACCCCTGGCAAAAATTCTTGGGTTCAAATCCCAGCATGACCGATAGTGAAATTTGCAATGAGTTAAGATCTGGAACACAAAAGGCTAACCACCGTGCAAAACCCACCCGGGGCACGGATACTCATTTGGGGAAGGTGACTCAGAGTCAGAGCAATGTGGTTGACTCTTAAATGTTCTCTGGGCAATAAATGCTGGACAAGTCCACAATGCCCAGCATCCAATGAACAAATGATAAAAAACCCATTGTGCACAACAAACTCTGACAGATAGCAAACTGGCTGCTGCATTTCCCACAACTGTGACTATATTTCCAAGGCACTATGTTGGCTGCAGAATGCGCTGGGGCACCCTGAGAGTGTGAGAGTCACGGTATAACTGTAAGCCTGACTTCCCTTACCTTATACGCAGGATCATAAATTTGTTTGGCTGCTGATACCAACCATTCTGTTTTCAACAGTCTGTTTGAATTCCATTCTCCTCAATAATATCTATCTATATTCTTTTCACTAGTTCCGCTAGCCTGTAGACGCTGGCCTGCTGAAAGCAGATTTCCTATTGGCTGGCAGAGAATGATCGGATGTTTTTGTTGTCAAGTCGAGACCAGGGCAAGGTGCCAAGTGTGCACACATTAGAATTTGGAGAGAAGAGTTTCTTTTTCAGGTTAGATTTTAAAATAGGTCGCCTTCCTGTACGGTGGATCAGTTTTGGCTCAATTCTAATATCGAGCCACTTGACATGGCTTCGTAACTATAGCCCGATGAATATGCTTCCATCATCAAACAAAGCCCTTGGCAAAATGTTTTGATGCCTGTGCAGTCTAACATTCTTCGCGCTAATCCTCCTTGTCCCTGGGTCAAGGAAATGGCTGGGGCGCACAATGAGGCCCTTCTCTTGATAGCAATGTTGCTGGATCCACATCTGGCCTTTTCCCTGATGTCCAGCAGATCCCTTCTTCCCTTGATTAAATTTGAATTGGAAGCCTTGATTGAATCTGCCTCCACCATAGTCCCAAGCGGTACATTCCAAATCTGAACCACTTGCTGGATTAATAAAAAAAAATCTTCCCACCATCTCCACTGGTTGCCTTAACCAGTTACCTTAGATTGTTGTCCACTGGTTTCCAACTCTTTCACCAATGGGAACAGCTTCTCTCTATCCATTCCATCTGGACCTCTTGTGAATCTGAAGACTTCTTTTTAAAAAAAATTAAATCTCCTCTCAGCCCTCAGTGAGGGAAGCTATCCTTGAGTCAGGTGTTTATCCATAAAACTGGACTCTCTCGTTCCTGGAACCATTGATTCTCTCAGGGGCTGTGACGGTACACTGTTTTGTCAAGTTTGCTGGATAACGTTGAGCGATGCACTTTGAAGAGTTCCACCTCAGGCATGAGGTTAATGCCAGACTAGATCCTTTGTCTGTGGGGCTGATGAGTGTTGGTTTAATTTGTGTGCGTTGTTTCTGAAGCAGTTTCTTGACTAACAGCTGATGCTGTAAATCCAGCAACCACTGGAGCAGCCTGCATTAATTCTATTCATTCTTAGGATGTGGGCACTTCTGGCTGGGCTAATATTTATTGGCCATCCCTATTTGCCCTCGAGAAGGTGGTAGTGAGCTGCTTTCTTGACCCGCTGCAGTCCATGTGCTGTAGGTAGACCCACAATGCTGTTAGGGAGGCAGTTCCAGGGTTTTGACACACTGACTCAGTTCCAAGTCAGGATGATGAGTGGCTTGGAGGGGAATTTGCAGGGGATGATGTTCCTATGTATCTGCTGCCCTTGACCTTCTAAGTGGTAGCGTTCATCAGTTCGGAAGGTGCTGTGTCAGGAGCATAAGAAGCATGATGCACTTCATTATTCCCACTCACTACCTGATTTTACACCAGATTTGCAAAATTACAGCAGATTTACGCAAGTCGCAGTTTAAAAGGAAACATAAGTAATCATCCAGAAGGAAAAACAGTCAGTAGAACTTCTGAACATATATACTGATTGAACCCGTCTTCTACACTTCAATCTGAAAATCTAGTATGATGAATACATTCATTTCCAAGTATCGCTGTTTGTTTTCTCTCTGGGAGAGTGAACAGAATGTTACAAAGTATCCAGTCAGCGTCCTGGTTAAAAATGTGGATGTCATTAAGGAACGAATTGCTGGAAGCGAGCTGATTATGTGTCCCAGCTCAGTACGACCACCACAAACCCCTCCACACAACATCTGAAGATTCCTCCTGCCAAGAAAATGTCAGAAACTGATGGTCGGCTCATACTTACTGATTGGAATCTCAGCAAAGCCATACATACGGTAAAGGAAAGCTCCTGGTTTAATCTCAGGCTGCGGCTCGAGGAGGGGCTGCACTTTGTAAATAACAATGGTTTTCAAGACAAGAACTCGGGTCAGATTTTCTCCGAGTTGACAGCAAACTCGGAGAAAGATAGTCTGGAAACACAAACTGCTGGAAATCAGGGGGTCAGGTAGCACCTGTGGAGAGAAAGCCAGGCAATGTTTCAAGTCTAGATGATCTTCATTGGAGCTATTTCGATTTGAGTCACCTAGACTCTGAACATTGTCTTGCTGTCTCTCCATGGATGCTGCGTGACCCCTGTGATCTCCAGCATTGGTTGTTTTCAGTACAGGTTCTAGTGTCTGCAGTAATTTGCTCTTAGAAAGACAGCTCTTACGGCTCTGTAGATGACATGATTTGGAGATGCCGGTGTTGGACTGGGGTCTACAATGTTAAAAATCACTCCTCCATGGCCAGACCATGGCAACACGACAGTTGGAGGAAGAGCACCTCATCTTCTGCCTGGGAACCCTCCAACCACAAGGGATGAACTCAGATTTCTCCAGTTTCCTCATTTCCCCTCCCCCCACCTTGTCTCAGTCAAATCCCTCGAACTCAGCACCGCCTTCCTAACCTGCACTCTTCTTCCTGACTTCTCCCCCCCCACCCCACTCCAGCCTATCACCCTCACCTTGACCTCCTTCCACCTATCGCAATTCCAAAGCCCCTCCCCCAAGTCCCTCCTCCCTACCTTTTATCTTAGCCTACTGGATACACTTTCCTCATTCCTGAAGAAGGGCTTATGCCCGAAACGTCGATTCTCCTGTTCCTTGGATGCTGTCTGACCTGCTGCGCTTTTCCAGCAACACATTTTCAGCTCTGATCTCCAGCATCTGCAGTCCTCACTTTCTCCTTAAAAATCACACAACACCAGGTTATAGTCCAACAGGTTTAATTGGAAGCACACTAGCTTTCGGAGCAACGCTCCTTCATCACCTGATGAAGGAGCGTTGCTCCGAAAGCTAGTGTGGTTCCAATTAAACCTGTTGGACTATAACCTGGTGTTGTGTGATTTTTAACTGTAGATGACATTCTTTTTGTGGTTTGGAGTTTGATGCAAGTAAACTGAAGGTATTTTCAACCACTGTGATTAATGGTGAGGCAGCACCCTTCAGCCTCACTCCCACGCACTGTTCTCCTGGTGACTTAGAAGGGGACGAAATCCTTTTCCTTTTAGTTTTCACTCTGATGCTGTTTTGAAAGTTGGTTTCATGGATGTAAACGCTTATCAATCAAGCACATAATCTCAGCTCCAGTGCAATACTGAGGACGGGCTATGTTGAAATGGATTCAGAGTTGCTCTGCAACTATTTGGTTTTGATTGCTCATCCAACGAATTCTTAAAAGTCTTGAGGGTTCCCATCTTTAGCTGAAAATATTTTTTCCTCAAATCCTTTCCCTCTAAACCTCTTGCTCCTTATCTTAGAACTGTGAGTCGAAGAATGGGGTGCTGGAAGAGCACAGCCGGTCAGGCAGCATCCGAGGAGCAGGAGAATCAGCGTTTCACGCATAAGCCCTTCATCAGGAATCAAACTTAAAACTGTGACCCCCTGATTAATAATCCCTCTAATAAAGGGAAAAGTTTCTCCCAATTTATCCTGTCTATCCCTCTCAGAACTTCGGACACCTCAAGCAGATTCCCCTCCCCCAACCTTCTCTGATCTAAACTGATATAATCCCAACCTATCAAATCTGACTTTGTCTTTGAAATGCTCCTTCCCAGGCAACATCCTGGTGAATCTCCTCTGCACCGTCTTCAGTGCAATCCCATCCTTCCGATTGTCTGATGACTAGTACTTTAGCTGTGGCCTAAATAACATTAACCGTCATAACCTCCACGTTCTTGTATTCAATGCCTTAACGATTAAAGACAAGTATCCCATATGCCTTCAAGAATCTGTGGACATGCACAGCATAAAACCCTCTGAGCTTTCCTGGGTCCTGCTATTCATTATGCACTCCCTTGCCTTGTTAGACCTTTCAGAATGCATTAATAACACCATGTGCCACTGTTCTGCCCATCTGACCAGCTCGTCTATAGCATCCTGTAGTCGAACGCTTTCCTCCTCACTGTGTACCACAGCCACCAATTTTTTGCCAAGCTGTGAATTTACTCGTCATTCTTCCTAAATTCATGTCCAGATCATGAATGATCATTAATCATCAAGGGCCCCAATACTGAACCTAAGGCACATCTCTAGACACAGTCACGAAAATAGCCTTCTACCATTACCCCCTGCTTTCTGTCACCAAGCCAATTTTAGATCTAATTTGTCAAATTGCCCTGGATCCTATAGGCTCTTAGTTTCTTAACCAGTCGGCCATTTGTGACCTTAATGAAGTCCATGCAGAGTACATCCACTGCTCTATCCTCATCCAGACACCTGCACACTCAGCATTGCTATGGGTGATTTACTAGTATTTCCTAAAATAAATACAATGTAGCTTGATTACAGGAGGGAAATTTGAAATATACTTTTTTTCTCATAATATTTAGTTTGGAATCTTTCATTATCAGATTCAAGAAATTTTTCTTTGCTACGCACAATGTCATGACGTTTCGTTGTCTGTTTCGGGCTGTGTGCATGCATTTGAGTGCATGTGTACATGACTATGTGTGCCTGAACGTCTGTGCATACGTGTCTGTGTGCATGTATTTGAGTGCATGTGTACATGACTATGAAGAAGGGCTTATGCCCGAAACGTCGGTTCTCCTGCTCCTTGGATGCTGCCTGACCTGCTGCACTTTTCCAGCAACACATTTTTCACCTATGAACATTGTGCCTAAGTGCATTTATTATCTGTCTGTGTGCACACACGTGTCCATGTGCATGTGTCTGTGTGTTTGTCTACATATATATATGTGTGTCTGTGTATATACGTGTGTCTGTGCGTATGTGCGAGTGTCTGAGCATGTACATGCATCTGGGTACATGTACATGAGGTTGTAACATCGATGATTGTATTGGAGCTACCTCGTGCTCCCACGAGGAGGTTGAACAGTTCATCCACTTTATTAACACCTTCCACCCC